>NW_027001728.1:0-2500 GCF_036934945.1 Oncorhynchus masou masou
CATGGTCAGGATGTGACCTGTACAGGATGTGACCTGGTCAGGATGTGACCTGGTCAGGATGTGACCTGGTCAGGATGTGTCATGGTCAGGATGTAACCTGGTCAGGATGTAACCTGGTCAGGATGTGACATGGTCAGGATGTGACCTGTACAGGATGTGACCTGGTCAGGATGTGACCTGGTC
The DNA here is from genome assembly GCF_036934945.1 of Oncorhynchus masou masou. Taxonomy (NCBI): domain Eukaryota; kingdom Metazoa; phylum Chordata; class Actinopteri; order Salmoniformes; family Salmonidae; genus Oncorhynchus; species Oncorhynchus masou. Next base: position 184 of record NW_027001728.1, read on the forward strand.
AGGATGTGTCATGGTCAGGATGTAACATGGTCAGGATGTAACCTGGTCAGGATGTAACCTGGTCAGGATGTGACATGGCCAGGATGTGACCTGTACAGGATGTGACCTGGTCAGGATGTGTCATGGTCAGGATGTAACCTGGTCAGGATGTGACATGGCCAGGATGTGACCTGGTCAGGATGTGATCATGGTCAGGATGTGACATGGCCAGGATGTGACCTGGTCAGGATGCGACCTGGTCCCGGGATGTGACATGGTCAGGATGTGACATGGTGCAGGATGTGTGACCTGGCCAGGATGTGACATGGCCCAGGATGTGACCTGGTCAGGATGTGACATGGTCAGGATGTGACATGCCAGGATGTGACCTGTACAGGATGTGACCTGGTCAGGATGGACATGGTCAGGATGTGACCTGGTCAGGATGTGACCTGGCCAGGATGTGACCTGGTCAGGATGCTTGACCTGGTCAGGATGTGACCTGGTCAGGATGTGACATGGTCAGGATGTAACCTGGTCAGGATGTGACATGGCCAGGATGTGACCTGTACAGGATGTGACCTGGTCAGGATGTGACATGGTCAGGATGTGACCTGGTCAGGATGTGACATGGTCAGGATGTGACCTGGTCAGGATGTGACATGGTCAGGATGTGACCTGGTCAGGATGTGACATGGCCAGATGTGACCTGTACAGATGACCTGGTCAGGATGTGACATGGTCAGGATGTGACATGGTCAGGATGTGACCTGGTCAGGATGTGACCTGGTCAGGATGTGACATGGTCAGGATGTGACCTGGTCAGGATGTGACATGGTCAGGATGTGACCTGGTCAGGATGTGTCATGGTCAGGATGTAACCTGGCCAGGATGTGACCTGGTCAGGATGTGACATGGTCAGGATGTGACATGGTCAGGATGTAAGCTGGTCAGGATGTGACATGGTCAGGATGTGACCTGGTCAAGATGTGACCTGGTCAGGATGTGACATGGTCAGGATGTGACCTGGTCAAGATGTGACCTGGTCAAGATGTGACTCTGGTCAGGATGTGATCATGTGTCAGGATGTGACCTGGTACAGGATGTGACCTGGTCAGGATGTGATCATGGTCAGAATGTGATCATGGTCAGGATGTGAATCTGGTCAGGATGTGATCTGGTCAGGATGTGACCTGGTACAGGATGTGACCTGGTCAGGATGTGATCTGGTCAGAATGTGATCTTGTCAGGATGTGATCTGGTCAGGGTGTGATCTGGTCAGGATGTGATCTGGTCAGGATGTGTGCAGAACATGGTACTTGGCCAAAGGTTCCAGTGAGGTCAGTAGAGAGAGTAGAGAGAACAGAGAGAACCGAGAGAGTAGAGAACAGAGAGAACAGAGAGAGTAGAGAGAACATAAATAGTAGAGAGAACAGAGAGAACAGAGAGAACAGAGAGACCAGAGAGAGTAGAGAGAACAGAGAGACCAGAGAGAACAGAAAGAGTAGAGAGAACAGAAATAGTAGAGAGAACAGAGAGACCAGAGAGAACAGAGAGACCAGAGAGAGTAGAGAGAACAGAGAGACCAGAGAGAGTAGAGAGAACAGAAAGAGTAGAGAGAACAGAGAGACCAGAGAGAACAGAGAGACCAGAGAGAGTAGAGAGAACATAGAGACCAGAGAGAACAGAGAGACCAGAGAGAGTAGAGAGTAGAGAGTAGAGAGAGAGAGAGAGTAGAGCAGAGCAGAATTAGGCCGATACCCACTAATTATCAAAATCCAGAAAAGAGCTGTTAAATTCTATAACCACCTAAAAGGAAGCGATGCCCAAACCTTCCATAACAAAGCCATCACCTACAGAGAGATGAACCTGGAGAAGAGACCCCTAAGCAAGCTGGTCCTGGGGCTCTGTTCACAAACACACACCCTACAGAGCCCCATGACAGCAGCACAATTAGACCCAACCAAATCATGAGAAAACAAAAAGATAATTACTTGACACATTGGAAAGAATTAACAAAAAAATAGAGCAAACTAGAATGCTATTTGGCCCTAAACAGAGAGTACACAGCGGCAGAATACCTGACCACTGTGACTGACCCAAAATTAAGGAAAGCTTTGACTATGTACAGACTCAGCGAGCATAGCCTTGCTATTGAGAAAGGCCGCCGTAGGCAGACATGGCTCTCAAGAGAAGACAGGCTATGTGCTCACTGCCCACAAAATGAGGTGGAAACTGAGCTGCACTTCCCTAACCTCCTGCCCAATGTATGACCACATTAGAGAGACATATTTCCCTCAGATTACACAGATCCACAAAGAATTCGAAAACAAATCCA
>NW_027001729.1:0-7146 GCF_036934945.1 Oncorhynchus masou masou
CTGTTGATGCTCTGGGGCGCTATTTCATTTTTGGATGAAAAACGTTCCCGTTTTAAACAAGATATTTTGTCACAAAAAGATGCTCGACTATGCATATAATTGATACCATTCGAAAGAAAACACTCTGACGTGTCCAGAACTACCAAGATATTTTCTGTGCGTGCCCTAGAACGTGAGCTTCAGGCAAAACCAAGATGAGACGGCATCCAGGAAATGAGCAGGATTTTTGAGGCTCTGTTTTCCATTGTCTCCTTATATGGCTGTGAATGCGAGAGGAATGAGCCTGCCCTTTCTGTCGTTTCCCCAAGGTGTCTGCAGCATTGTGACGTATTTGTAGGCAGATCATTGGAAGATTGACCATAAGAGACCACATTTACCAGGTGTCCGCCCGGTGTCCTGCGCCGAAATTGGTGCGCAAAAGTCAGCTGCCAGTATTTTTCCATGGGATACAGAGAGGAAAGCAAGCTTCCACGAACTGCATATCAATGAAGAGATATGTGAAAAAACACCTTGAGGATTGATTCCAAACAACGTTTGCCATGTTTCGGTCGATATTATGTAGTTAATTCGGAAAATTTTACGTTGTAGGTGACTGAATTTTCGGTTCGTTTCGGTAGCCAGACGCAATGTAGAAAACGGAACGATTTCTCCTACACACAGACGCTTTCAGGAAAAACTGCGCATTTGGTATGTAACTGAGAGTCTCCTCATTGAAAACATCAGAAGCTCTTCAAAGGTAAATGATTTTATTTATTTGGTTATCTGGTTTTTGTGAAAATGTTGCGTGCTAAATGCTACTCAAAATGCTATGCTAGCTTTGCATACTCTTACACAAATTAGTCAATTTCTATGGTTCAAAAGCATATTTTGAAAATCTGAGATGACAGTGTTGTTAAGGAAAGGCTAAGCTTGAGAGCAGACGCATTATTTTCATTTTATTTGCGATTTTCAGAAATCGTTAACGTTGCGTTATGCTAATGAGCCTGAGGCTTTAGTCACGATCCCGGATCCGGGATGGGGAGTTCCAAGAGGTTAAGCCACGATAGAGAGGATTACCTACTACACATACTGACCAGCTCAAATAGACAGAAGCATGCTACACGGCAGACAAATCCGAACTCATCTCTCGGCATGTCCAGCCTACTCATTATCTCAGCCAATCATGGCTAGCGGGAAGGTTCCTGGCTTTTTATGTGGCTAAACCAACTAGCCTCGTAATTTAACAATTGCATTTGTATTTACAGATGGTATATAAAGTTTGATAGTAAGGCACATGAAAGTTCACATGTTCCAGAAGGCATTTCTGCCAAAACACATTTAGACTTTTTAGTGACACTCGACATACGCCTAGTTTCGTGAAATTAGTCAAATATACCTCAATCACACCAACTACCTCGCACCCTGACTTGGTACCGGCATTCCTTGTATATAGCCTCATTGTTATTTTATTGTGTTACTATTTTTTTTATTTGTTAATTTTCTACTTTTGAATTGTATTGTTGGGAAATTGACTCGTAAGTAAGCATTTCGTGGTAAAAGTCTACACCTGTACTCTGCGCATGTGACAAATAAGTTGGAGTTGCCCTGTAATTCAATTGTGCACCAGCAAGAAGAGCGTTGTGTTTGGTGTGGCACTGTTTCTGTAGCGGTGCTTCATAGGGTGGAAGAGTTTACAAAACAAATACCCACATGACTGATACAAATCATCATGATTTCATTCTGCCAGGTAGGTCTACTTTGCAATCAACTTTTAATTGGTAAGGTTTTTTGGGAAAAGCCATTAGAAATGACTGTTTAGGCATGCTAACTGGCTACACAACCACACACAGGCGCGCGCACAAGAAGAGGCATTATTTCTTCTGGATAGTTGCAGGAATACGATTTACTGATGCATTTTTCAGGACTTGAGAAACGAGTGCAAAGGAGTCCTTTTCTAATAAGTTAGTTCAATACATTTAACTTTCTGTGCTCAGTCAGAGGCTCCACCAATGATTTTCTTTTCCTTCAGATCTACATGGTTCACGTGGCTGGTAGAGATCAAACGGCATATTTGCATCCCTGGTAAAAGAGCTACATCAGCCCCTGCCGAACATTTCGCATATCTGGGAGCATTTTTACATTTATTTTCATTGTTCGAGTACTCACTTTATGTTTTTTTTTTTTTTTTTGTGTACTTGAATGGGAAAATAGATTTTTAGAACACAAGGTCAGCACTGGAAAAGAATGCACGCATTTATCTATATATGCCAACAAATTGCAACAATGACTAATTTATAGGCATTTATAGGCAAGATTAATTGCTACATTTCCCCATATAGAGCGCATATATTCAGTCAATGAAAAAGCAAGTGCCATTTAAGATTAATTTATTGAAACCGGAATATCAATTTGTTCTATTATATCGTGGAACACAGTATTCAATTTAGTTTATTCTACCTGTTCTTTAGAATTGTATAAACGGATGAACAATTCCACATTGAACACTGCATGGTGATGCACGGACACAACATCTGTTTGGTAAGAAGGCATGTGCTTAATGATTCTGATGTTTAGGGTATTAGCCAAGGCTAACCAATTCTAAAATGGCACTAGCAGATAGAAAACTAGTGCAAAATGGGTTGGGGTTAGCCATCCTTTTGTTTGCCAAAGGGACTAAGTAGCCAGCTAGCTTCCCATCCACGAAGAAAGCCCCACCCTCCATATTCATAACGTGGGACTACCCATTCAACATCAGCTTGGCTGAATGCGGGCTGGGCCCAGGTCATCTTAAGCTCATCGACGAAGTCTGGTAAAAGAGGCAAGTGGTGCTTGGACCGATAGCAGATATTCCCACCAAACCTGAATGCCTTCCGCCATGCAGGAGGACGGCCACTCCACTGACAAGCCGTGCAGCCGCTTGGTGACATAGCTCAATGAGAGACGCGCTAGAAGCCTGGGATTCCCTGCTACATCCGTATCAAGGATGTGTGGCTGCCCCAAAGTCAAAACCCTCCATCACAGTCTCAGAAAAAAGTTAACCAGCCAGAGAAACCACGTCGTCACCCGAACACGAGTCCTATGTAACAGTGAAGGACACCGACATATCAGCCAGCACTATACCGCCATGCTGGGAGTACAGATCCATGTGGTTCTTAATATCCTGCAACTCAGACTCCACCAAGGTACAGGCACCCACGGGAGGAAAGTGAACTTTGTCTCACCAAACCTTCTAATGAAAGTTACACGCCTCTCGAGCGAGCTTAGGCGCAACCAGCAACAGTCATCGCACGAGCTGGTTTGGTCCAGAGCAGCCTGAGCATGCAAGGTTCAATAATCAATCAAATGTATTATAAAGTCCTTTTACATCAGCCGATGTCAAAGTGCTATATAGAAGTTACACTTACCATAATATATAATTGAATCACATCAGGTGTCATTCTAATGTTACTCAGTAGAGGGCGCTAGCGTGCAATCTTCCTATAGCTATGTTGTACAGAGTTGGGAACTGTCTGTTTTCCTAATTGAGTTCTAATGTCTATGTTATTTATAACTTCAAAATGCATCTTAGAAAGAACGCATACTGTTCTAATTCATTCAAAAAAATCATTCAAAACGACTCATCTTGTTTTGAACACAAAGCATGCCACTGAATCCAGGCCATGTCCCAGTATCTAATGTTAGGTTTCTGGAAATTCACGAATGGATAGTGGAGAAATGCAAGATTACATGCAGGGGAAACATGACGTCGCACGATAGAGAGAGTTTATAAGATCTTATACGGTTTGTTCTATGGTCATTTTCATGAGCTTGTCACTTTTTGTAAATTTAAGCATTTATGTAATCAGAAAAAACACACACGCTTCATAATTCATAAAGTTCATGTTAACTGATTGCTATTATCTCAGAACATAACGTGTACGATCTCCCAAGCCTGTGTTAACCTATTTTCTGCGTTTATCTCAAAACCCGATTCTTTCCCCCCATGAATGGCTGAAAGAACCAGCAGTAAGGGCGTATTCATTATGATGATTGTTGCCAAAGTTTTGCAACAGAACCCGTTTTACTTCAAACGGAAACCATTTTGCAACGGAAAGGAGAGTTTCCATTGGACAAATTCCGGAAGGTCCCTCCGTTTCGTTCTTGAACGGCGAACTGTTTCCGTTGCAAGAGGTAATGAATGCACCCTGATGTTCCCTCATTCTGACTGAATGGACAAAAGCTTTCAACGTATGTGTTTTCTACTTTCCATAGCATAGGATCAACAGCCTAGTAATAACTTGCGCGTTTCTTATTTCAAACTCTGAGCGCAAACGGTAGTCATCGAAATGTAAACTTGCTGGCTAGTTAGTAGTTACCAGCGAACGAGACCATTCCAGTAGTTTATCCGGTCTGAGATCATTAGCTAGCGAACTACTTACTAATCAGAACCAAAAGCAACACATACAGCAAACTCTCCAAAGTGTGTAATTTTAACAATTTCTTTACAGCGTGCAAACCAGACAACTTGGTGCATTCTGTTGATTTACTAGCTGGCTAACAGTTAGCTGGACGTTCGCCAATGCTAGAAAGCCAAGTTGATTAGCCTAGCATAGCGCTCTTACCTTTGTAAAGCTACAAATACAGGCCGTTAAACACCAACAGGAGAAAGTTAAACGAATTAAAATAAACAAATCCTATTAAAATGTGCGATAATGGCTTATTTGCAAATCTAGATCATTACAGTATATATTCATTTGCAGGTTTATTTTAACTGCTTTATGGTCTGCAGCTCTGACCCTGTTTTCTGAAAAAATCCGCCATTTTGTTTTACCTTTCAAGGTCCTCAAACATGTTTACGTGAATGAAGTGACATCCCCTATTTTGGAAGCGTGTTACATTTGTATCTATAGTGGTATACAGTTTTATGAAGCTGGTCTTATTATAAAATATAGTATACATAAGGATTTCGTAACACTTAATGCAACTTTTTTTTGTGTTGAATATTTCACACACTACACATCTGTAAGGATTAGTTGGATGTTTTTATCAATCCGCTCGTTCTGACTGGCTTCCATATTTACCAGCCGTTTGCCCTATCCTTGTTCCTACAATGCAAACCTAATTTAAACCACAGGTCTGTTACAGGTTGTCTTTATTGCAGTCGCGCTGCACAGCTCAGAAGATCCCTATAATTTCAATTCAAGGGCTTTATTGGCATGGGAAACATGTGTTAACATTTGCAAAGCAAGTGAGGTAGATAATATATAAAGTGAATATATAAGGTGAAATAAACAAATTAACAGTAAACATTACACATACAGAAGTTTCAAAACAATAAAGACATTACAAATGTCATACTATATATATATATATATATATATATATATATATATATATACAGTGTTTTAACAATGTGTATATACATATATATATATGTTTTAACAATGTGTAAAGGACACGAGATAAAATAAATAAGCATAAATATGGGTTGTATTTACAATGGTGTGTGTTCTTTGCTGGTTGCCCTTTTCTCGTGGCAACAAATCACAAATTTTGCTTCCTATATCATATGGATGTGGTCCATGAGAACACTTATCCAAGCGCAAACACGATTACACGATTACAAAAAAGACAACCTGGAACGTCATTGATAACATGAAAGATATTGACCAATCAGATGCAAGGTCCAGAAAACATAACTGCGATTTCGGCACGCGGTAACAAGCTCTATCTTTGTTTATTTGGCACAACTGTACTGTGACTAGGGTTGGCATGGCGGATAGGTCAGATGGTAGCATTAGGGTAATTGATAATGATGATAAAACTATTTACACCTGTTGAGAATAGACCTGTAAAGCACAAGACCACTCTTGACGAAGAGTTCGAGTAGAAAGTTCCACAGTTAAGGTAGTGTTATGGTCCCAAGTTTCTGTGTTGTAGTTTGTTTATTTGCATGTGTGTATTTCATGAAATGGCTTCCTGAAATCCCTCAAGCAGCTGATTGGTTGACTCCATGGCTAATTGGAGAGCTGACCCCGCCTCTCGTCAAGATGCAGCTGTCTTCAATTACCCATTCCTTCTGAGAGAGAGAGTGTTGGTCTGTACTGTGTTAGTTTGTTGTATTATCAGATAGAGTTATTTGATGTCCTATGTTTGTTTGTTTGAAATTGTTTCATTTGTTTCCAGGGGGGAAGGCACCTAGGGAGTGCTTAGGCAAGATACCCGCGGGCATACATATACCCGTAGTATATTCACTGTCTAGGCACACTAGGTAAGACCTGGGCAGACCACCCCCTGTATTTTGGTTAGGGCACCACGTGGTGCTAAATTAGGTAAGTAGTAGTTAGGCAGTTAAGATAGGAGAGGGGGCTTTGATATTTACTTTCTTTGGTTCTGTTCAGCCCCTTTTCCCTATATTACCGTGTGAAGGAATCAGTCCCTAGTAAACGGTAAATTCTCTGCCTTTTGTCATCCTTACTCACACCTACAGTCCATACCTTTTTCACTTCACGGAGAGTTGAGTTGTAGCAGGGTGTTGTGTTCCCTCTTCATAGAGGCGTAACAGGTAGTTCCCAGAAACAGCAAGTAAGTACTTTCAGCCATTGCATTTTACAAAAGCAATTAGGAAAGAGATTGGGGTGATTAAGGATGCCAAATCGCTGGGTTATGGGAAGGAACTGATCATTGCAAACAGTGAAATTCAGCAGGAGAATGTTTTGAGATTGAACTCACAAAATGGGAGTTAGCACTGGGAATGTGGCATTTCACCTATGTCTAAAATGAGAGTAATTGTTGGGATGTCATTGGAAATTATCATGGAAGAAGTTGAGGCTTCCCAGAAAGGAGGACAAGTTATAGATGTGAAAAGGATCAAAAGCAAAAAAGAGTGGCAGTTGATTAGACACTGCAACTGTACTGTTACAATTTGAGGGGAACCTGTAGAATAGGGTGCAGCTAGGATCACTCGGTGTGCAAAGGTAAAATGAGATGTGCAAAGTGTGGTAGGGATCGCAAGCAGTGGCGAGTTTAGCATGTAAATCTTGGTGGCATAGAAAAAATGGGATTCATGCCAGCAAAGCCACTATACAATACATTCATTGCACTATATGGTGGCAAATGGTGGCCACAAACTGTTAGGGCCTACATGAAGCTGAATCCTTACCACCGCTACACCTGGCTATCAGCGGA
>NW_027001730.1:0-7146 GCF_036934945.1 Oncorhynchus masou masou
AATGCACAACGCTGCATACACAGTAGGCAGTAGCATACTGTATGTTAGCCTCGCTAATGCCCTATAATGAGTGTGTATAACGTGAGCATTAGAACTGTGAGATATCCTCTAATTTCACCTATTGAGGTTTGTAAATAAATAGCATCCTGCTTTCATCCGGAGCGGGGCCTTTCGATGTATAGAGGGGCCTCTCGGATGCCTGTGTAGAATCCTAATTAAATTACCTCATTAGTCGAGGCTCAGCGTTAACACCTAATGTTGCCTTAAAACTGTCGAAAATGTCCCCTTTCATCTCTACCTTTTCCAGGCGTTTGCGTCGCTCTGATCTCGGGTCTGTGATTGCACCTTTTGTGTCTTGAATTTCCATGTAAATTGTCCTCTGATGAGCGCTTTCCCGTTGACTGCCTCCCGCTCCGGGGAAGAAGTAAATACTAATCCTGTGGGAAATGCTCTGGTGGGAAGTGAGCCCCACTCACCTGATCTAATTGGTTTTGTCTTGATGAACTGCAGACGTGTGCGTGCGTGCGAGAGAGAGCTTCTAAGAGAGTGTGTGTGTGTGTGTGTTGGGCTAGAGACTCTGGCTTTCATGTCTCCACTTCAGAGGGCTGGTTTAGACCTTTCATACCTTGCTATCTGCCAGACCAAAGGGAAATATTTATAAATCATCTGCACAACAAATATTGGATCTGGCCTCGGGTGTCGGGGTCTGTAGATGGACTCTCTAGTGACTGATGTGGTAATGCACCTCGTCCTACTGTGGACTGGATCTTGGAGGTTCTGGCTTTGACTGGCTCTCTCAAGTCTCATTTCCTGAATTGTAGATCATCAACACATTGAACACATATTATTCACATGATTCATAATTCCTAACTCAATTGGAATTTAATGCAAGGATTTAGGATTTGAAATGCACGCTTCCCTATGCTGGAATCAGTTGGAAGTATCTCCCTAGTTCAATACCTGCCATTCCTCTCCAGTTTCATTGTCACTATTTCATTTCATCGGGTTGTTTTTCAGATTGTCCTTCCCTTTATGTTAGGCTGGGACGGCATGGCATCACTCACTATAGATGTTATACCCTGCGTTCCTCTTCAGCAGTGCAGTAAATGAGTAAAATGCACAGGTCTTAATATCGCTAACCCCGCTGCTTCCTTCCTAGCCACCCAAGGTAATTACCATAGCAGCACACTCCATTACATATTCACCAAGTGATGCCTCATTAGCTTTTGCAATCTAAGTGTTTAAAATCTGTGAGTAGTATAGGCCTAAACTCTAGGCAGCTACAGACACAACACTGAATTACTGCCTGGGGCTACACTGTCTGACTTGCCTATTGGAAATGTTAATGGTTATTTGTGTGTGTGCATGTGCCCCTGTGAGAGAAGGAAATGTTTGTGTTTTCCGAACAGTTCCCTCAGCGGGGCTGCAGTTCCACCCCCATCCTCCAGAGGGCAGACTTGTATCACCAAAGGCTTGCCAGTCCCTGTACTGTAGCTGGGAAGTTTGGGTTTGACAAGCAACTGCAGTGAAGAAACAGACGGCAAAGTGCTGGTACAACTCCCCACAGAATGGAGAGTGTTTTGTGATGCGGGTGGTGAAAGACTAGGAAATCTAGTCTAGCAGCGCTGCTCGAGGCCCCAAAATCTGGCCTTTTACTCATTTTGTCATTGTTGCATAACCCACAACACTGATTCATTTTATGAACAATGTTTTCAATTAGGTCCCGATCCGTTTGTGTTGTTCAAGATATTCTCTTCCCACTAGCAAGTATTTCTGCTTCGGCTTTTTGTGCATATTGCCCGAACACAGCCGCACAAGACAATGACACACGAAATGATTGACAGGCCTATCTTCAGATGTCTGCAGGCCTTATTTTCAGACAGATACACCCTTCAAAAGATCCCCTATTGAGTTCACCATTTGAGCAGGAAAGAGAGTGAGAGAGGAGAGTGAGTTGGCAGTTTTGCAGCGTGCCCTCTCACACTAGCCTTGTTGTTCCAGCCGGCCCAGGCTGTCAGTGGGCCTGTCTGACCTCTGACCTCAGCATGAGGAAGTGGTTAGGCAGCCCAATAACAAGGCCTGGTGGAGAGACTGAAACCAGAGCTGAAGTACTTGCTGCCCCTGCTCCCTTTAGTCCAGTTTGTCTTCAGGGCTCCATTCCAATCCAAATATGTCCTCCTTTCCCTCTACTCTTGTTGACTGCCTGTCTGTCACAGATCTAAAAGGCCTGGATAGGGCAAAGAATTGTGGCAGCAGCTCTACTGGGAAATCAGAGGGTACGCTAGACCCATCCAAGCCTTTCAGATCTGTGTCAAGGAGTCAACAAGGGTAGAGACAAGGGAGTACGTTTTTGGCCTTAAATCAGTGAGGAGTGACCTAATATACTGACCCCTGTGACCTCTTGGGTTTGGCCAAGCATGTCACATGAGAGAGATGGGAGAGAACCTAAAGGTTGTTCCAACGTGTGAGGCAGTTTAGATGATGTGTATGGTGTTTTCCTCCTGTAAACAGAGTCAAGGCTCAGGAGAAACACGCTCATCATCAACTAACTTGCCTTCCCGCCATTGGTTGCAAATGCCCTAACACCTGGCCCGTGTTCCCTTCTCTTGTCTCTCTCTCTCACTCCCCAACATCTGCCCGTGTTCTCTCTGTCTTCTCGTCCTGTCTCCTCTGTCTCTCTGTCTTTCTCTGTCTTTCTCTGTCTCTCTGGCCCGTGTCTCTCTCTCTGTCTCTCTCTGTCTCTGGCCCGTGTCTCTCTCTGTCTCTCTCTGTCTCTGGCCCGTGTCTCTCTGTCTCTCTGTCTCTCTCTGTGTCTCTCTGGCTCTCTCTGTCTCTCTCTGTCTCTGTCTCTCTCTGTCTCTCTCTCTTCTGCCCTCTCTCTCTGTCTCTCTCTGTCTCTCTCTCTGTTCTCTCTCTCTCTGTCTCTCTCTGTCTCTCTCTCTGTCTCTGTCTCTCTCTCTCTCTCTGTCTCTCTCTCTCTCTCTCTCTCTCTGTCTCTCTCTCTCTGTCTCTCTGTCTCTCTCTGTCTCTCTGTCTCCTCTCCTCTCTGTCTGTCTCTCTCTCTGTCTCACTCTCTGTCTCTCTGGCCCATGTCTCTCTCTCTCTCTCTCTCTCTCTCTCTCTCTCTCTCTCTCTCTCTCTCTCTCTCTCTCTCATGCTCGCCGCTCGTCATCCCTTTCTCTCTCTCTCTCTCTTCATGCTCTCGCCGCCCTCTCTCTCTCTCTCTCTCTCTCTCTCTCTCTCTCTCTCACATGCCTCTCTCTCTCTCTCTCTCTCTCTCACATGCTCTCGCCGCTCTCTCTCTCTCTCTCTCTCTCTCTCTCTCTGTCTCTCTCTCTCTCTCTCTCTCTCTCTCTCTCTCTCTCACTTACACACAGGAGGGGCTTAGCCAGATGTCAGCATCCCATCTTAGGGAGCAATTAAAGGTGGTGTTATGATTAAGGAATTATTCTGCCAATGTTTCCCCATATGTGAAAATAATTGAGTGATTGAATGTCATCGCGATTAAATGATCTCTCTTTTCTCTGCTGCCCCCTCATTCCCCCTCCCTCCCGCCTCTCTGCCTCTACCCAGCTACTCAACTCCTTCGGGGGGGCACAATAAACCATACTCTCTTTGTAATAACTAGAGAGTGACTTGATTGATGCTCGTTAATTACACTGCACTTCACTGAACTGAGTGGACCTATACTTTTATATCAGACATAAGAAAAAAGTTAGTCATTCTCCAACATAGGCCTCTTCGTGTTGCTATAGTGATGAGCTACTGGAAACCCAAACCATGAAAACCTTGGCTCCGTCTCAACTGTTGACTCTGGAAGAAAGAGAATATGATCAAATATTTGCGGGATTTAGTGCTTGGCTTTGATTGGCTCGCAGGTGACCGATGGTTGGCCAGTCTGGCATGATGTCAGCGCAGGCATAGGAAAATGGAAGGTGGTAAAATCACTCAGTAGGCCTTTAGGAATATTTGCTCAGCCGCCTGCCCTGCAACATCTGCTCAAATGATTGCGTAAAATCCTCGGCTCCGAGCCTGGTGGATCTGAGCACCCAGATGTCAGCCATGATGGAAGTCAACAGTGTTTGTGTGATTATGGTGGTTCTGTGTGCAAGGCCATAGGAACAGAGAGATGCCATCACTCCCAACACAAAATATTACAAGCCATAACACCGGCCGTGATTTTATAGTTAAACATGATTAGTACGTTCATGTATTTCCACAGCCCTAACTTTAATCTACAACCTACATGTAATTAATTCCTTACTTTGACTGTAAATGAGTCGTGACGTTTTGACACAAAATGAGTAAAACAATGTCGAAACTCAATTGAGTGGGGATGAACTGGTAGAAAGCCAATCGGAGTTCAGGAATCGTATTGCGTTGAGGCCCCACACCACGGCCTGTGATATAACTGACTATCATGGCACAGGGCTCATCTAGCAAAACAACTGCTCTAGAATTACAGACACGGGATACAAGCTTGTTTCCTTCCTCTACTGTGTGTTACAACATCAACTCACCTCCTGCCTACAGGCAGCTCTTCTCTGTACTTTATTTTCTACAGTACCAAGGAAAGATTCGTCTGGGCTTTCTTCTTCGTGGTGATTCAGTAATGAGGTAAAGTGTATAAATGATTTATCCACGGGCTGTTAGTGAAGACGCCGTGAATGCTAATCATATCTGCTGCTATACCTTGGTGCTGCAACAGCAGGACTGATTGATACCTTGGTGCTGCAACAGCATGATGACTGATTGATACCTTGGTGCTGCAACAGCAGGACTGATTGATACCTTGGTGCTGCAACAGCAGGCCTGATTGATGCCTTGGTGCTGCAACAGCAGGACTGATTGATACCTTGGTGCTGCAACAGCAGGACATGATAATTGGTGCTAGAGGCTGATGAACCTGGTGCTGCAACAGCAGGCCTGATTGATACCTTGGTGCTGCAACAGCAGGCCTGATTGATACCTTGGTGCTGCAACAGCAGGCCTGATTGATACTCTTGGTGCTGCAACAGCAGGCCTGATTGATACCTTGGTGCTGCATCAGCAGGCCTGATTGAGCCGTGTTTCAAATAACATTCCTTTCATGTCTGTTTATCAATGTCTAACAAACTTACCTGACTCAGACATCACAGTTTTGGAAAGTGAAGGAAGGTCAATGGAGCTGTATGGTACATAGACAGGCATGGTTGACTTGGGCTGGGTTGGTGAATGGACCATAGACAGGCATGGTTGACTTGGGCTGGGTTGGTGAATGGACCATAGACAGGCATGGTTGACTTGGGCTGGGTTGGTGAATGGACCATAGACAGGCATGGTTGACTTGGGCTGGGTTGGTGAATGGACCATAGACAGGCATGGTTGACTTGGGCTGGGTTGGTGAATGGACCATAGACAGGCATGGTTGACTTGGGCTGGGTTGGTGAATGGACCATAGACAGGCATGGTTGACTTGGGCTGGGTTGGTGAATGGACCATAGACAGGCATGGTTGACTTGGGCTGGGTTGGTGAATGGACCATAGACAGGCATGGTTGACTTGGGCTGGGTTGGTGAATGGACCATAGACAGGCATGGTTGACTTGGGCTGGGTTGGTGAATGGACCATAGACAGGCATGGTTGACTTGGGCTGGGTTGGTGAATGGACCATAGACAGGCATGGTTGACTTGGGCTGGGTTGGTGAATGGACCATAGACAGGCATGGTTGACTTGGGCTGGGTTGGTGAATGGACCATAGACAGGCATGGTTGACTTGGGCTGGGTTGGTGAATGGACCATAGACAGGCATGGTTGACTTGGGCTGGGTTGGTGAATGGACCATAGACAGGCATGGTTGACTTGGGCTGGGTTGGTGAATGGACCATAGACAGGCATGGTTGACTTGGGCTGGGTTGGTGAATGGACCATAGACAGGCATGGTTGACTTGGGCTGGGTTGGTGAATGGACCATAGACCAGGCATGGTTGACTTGGGCTGGGTTGGTGAATGGACCATAGACCAGGCATGGTTGACTTGGGCTGGGTTGGTGAATGGTGCATAGACCAGCTTGGTTGACTTGGGCTGGGTTGGTGAATGGACCATAGACCAGGCATGGTTGACTTGGGCTGGGTTGGTGAATGGTGCCATAGACCAGGCATGGTTGACTTGGGCTGGGTTGGTGAATGGACCATAGACAGGCATGGTTGACTTGGGCTGGGTTGGTGAATGGACCATAGACAGGCATGGTTGACTTGGGCTGGGTTGGTGAATGGACCATAGACAGGCATGGTTGACTTGGGCTGGGTTGGTGAATGGACCATAGACAGGCATGGTTGACTTGGGCTGGGTTGGTGAATGGACCATAGACAGGCATGGTTGACTTGGGCTGGGTTGGTGAATGGACCATAGACAGGCATGGTTGACTTGGGCTGGGTTGGTGAATGGACCATAGACAGGCATGGTTGACTTGGGCTGGGTTGGTGAATGGACCATAGACAGGCATGGTTGACTTGGGCTGGGTTGGTGAATGGACCATAGACAGGCATGGTTGACTTGGGCTGGGTTGGTGAATGGACCATAGACAGGCATGGTTGACTTGGGCTGGGTTGGTGAATGGACCATAGACAGGCATGGTTGACTTGGGCTGGGTTGGTGAATGGTGCAGACCAGGCTTGGTTGACTTGGGCTGGGTTGGTGAATGGTGCATAGACCAGGCTTGGTTGACTTGGGCTGGGTTGGTGAATGGTGCAGACCAGCTTGGTTGACTTGGGCTGGGTTGGTGAATGGTACCATAGACAGGCTTGGTTGACTTGGGCTGGGTTGGTGAATGGACCATAGACCAGGCTTGGTTGACTTGGGCTGGGTTGGTGAATGGTGCATAGACCAGGCTTGGTTGACTTGGGCTGGGTTGGTGAATGGATGCATAGACCAGGCTTGGTTGACTTGGGCTGGGTTGGTGAATGGTGCATAGACCAGGCATGGTTGACTTGGGCTGGGTTGGTGAATGGTGCATAGACCAGGCTTGGTTGACTTGGGCTGGGTTGGTGAATGGTGCATAGACCAGGCATGGTTGACTTGGGCTGGGTTGGTGAATGGTGCATAGACCAGGCTTGGTTGACTTGGGCTGGGTTGGTGTATAGTGGTGCATAGACCAGGCTTGGTTG
>NW_027001731.1:0-7145 GCF_036934945.1 Oncorhynchus masou masou
TTTAACCTGCTGATGCTCTGGGGGCGTCTATTTCATTTTTGGATGAAAAACGTTCCCGTTTTAAACAAGATATTTTGTCACAAAAAGATGCCTCGACTATGCATATAATTGATAGCTTTCTCGGGAAGAAAACACTCTGACGTGTCCAGAACTACCAAGATATTTTCTGTGCGTGCCTCTAGAACGTGAGCTTCAGGCAAAACCAAGATGAGATGGCATCCAGGAAATGAGCAGGATTTTTTGAGGCTCTGTTTTCCATTGTCTCCTTATATGGCTGTGAATGCGAGAGGAATGAGCCTGCCCTTTCTGTCGTTTCCCCAAGGTGTCTGCGGCATTGTGACGTATTTGTAGGCAGATCATTGGAAGATTGACCATAAGAGACCACATTTACCAGGTGTCCGCCCGGTGTCCTGCGCGAAATTGGTGCAAAAGTCACTGGCCAGTATTTTTCCATGGGATACAGAGAGGAAAGAAAGCTTTCCACGAACTGCATATCAATGAAGAGATATGTGAAAAAACAATTTTGAGGATTGATTCCAAACAACGTTGCCATGTTTCGGGCCGATATTATGTAGTTAATCCGGAAAAGTTTTACGTCAGCAGGTGACTGAATTTTCGGTTCGTTTTGAAGCTAGATGCAATGAAAACGGAACGATTTCTCCTACACACAGACGCGCTTCAGGAAAACTGCGCATTTGGTATGTAACTGAGAGTCTCCTCATTGAAAAAACATCAGAAGCTCTTCAAAGGTAAATGATTTTATTTATTTGGTTATCTGGTTTTTGTGAAAATGTTGTGCTAAATGCTACTCAAAATGCTATGCCAGCTTTGCATACTCTACATACCTTAAGGGAACTTTTTGACAATCACCTTATGGTTAGTGAGAAAGTCCATATTGGAAATGTACGGTCCCTTACTAGACGTCCGAAAACATTTTTAAAATTCGGGGACGGCGTCGGGCCGAGCGGCAGGGCCAGACCTACCGGGAAGTCATCAAATGAACTTTGTCGGACATTCGGTTTTCGTTTTATAAAATAATCAAATTTTGGTCCATTTTTCCGCTATGCCGGAAGATCCCACAAGAGGGCATAAGCAATCATATTGCTATTGGACAAAACATCCCGAATCACGACGGGCCATATCTCGAAAACTGAAAATATTTCAAGCCGAAACTTGGTGAGCGTAGGTTTGGCATAATGGGCAGATGGCCCCGAACAAGATGGCGTCTAGGCCTCAACGGTTTTTGAGTTATGGCCATATTTCTGGGATTAAAGGTCCAAAATGAAAATAGAGAAATGATTTTTCACTTCACGTCAAAGTCAAGGAGCCTCCGGTGTCAAAAAAAAAAAATCAGCCATTTATCTATCGTCATTTAAGAGAAATCGTACGATGACCAGATTGTGATGTTCAGATATAGGTGGGGTTTTTTCAACGGTTACAGATCCAGTTGCAGGGTGTTCATACGAATATTTTTAAAGTGTGCTGCGGAGCTCTGCGACATTTCTGTGATTTTCTATGATTTTCTGAAATAACACACACTCACTAAACCCTCCGTAAATAACTCAGTTCTTAACGTAAAGACTTAAAACTCAGGATTCTGTAAAGGCATACCCCAATGAGGATATGAGTTTATTTATAGCTTCCTGTGCCAACAGGAAGTGCCTTAAATGGTGTCATAGTGGCTGTATCCAAGGGTGATCTTTTCAAAACGTCATATGTGATTAGGCAACCCTCCTGAACTGTAAAATCACTCATTTCTCCCAACAGATGTCAAAGAAAAGCTCTCACACACACACAGCAAGGATGGAGTGACAAAGCACGGTGTTTAAAGACACAGAGAGCAGGCAATGGCATAAACATAATCCCAAGGCCGTGCCGAGTCCAACGAGGCGCCCGCTTGACCGTAGCTCGCTCGGTCTGAGCGCAGCGACCATGAGAAAAATAGGCCCACAATGAAGCCTGCACCACAATGTCATTTGATTTTGGGTGACAGCGGCGGAACCGTTAGGTTTAGAAGGACAATTCAAACACAGGACTGTTCCTAAGGTCCTCCCGATCTGTGCAAGCCTAACCTTGACCGTGTGACATTAACCCTTCACAGTTAAAAGAAGGTGTTTACATAAAAACAGTGTGCATTGACTCTCTCCCCATAGGAATACATTGCCTGCTCCCCTATATACAACCTGGAGTCTATATGGGTTATGAATGCTGTATGAACCTGTCTTCTATGACATTCCATCAGACCACTATGAGGTCTACCTGTGTCGATTCTAAGCTTCCTGGAGCAACCGGAAGTGGTTAAATTGACCCAAAAGGTATTTGGATGTACATCACCCCAAAGGTGAAAATGACTCTGCATTATTCAACCCTGTGTAGATCAGTCAATTCTCAACTTAAAGACTTAAAACTCAGGATTCCGTAGGTTTCTATGTCAATCAAGACATGTGTGTATTTATAGCTTCCTGTGCCAACCGGAAGTGCCATAATTGGTGTCTCAGGAGCTGTTTGGAAGGGTTAAAAAAATCAGATCTGTCCAAAACTTCATATGTGTGATTAGGCAACCCCCATGAACTGTAAATCAGTCATTTCTCCCAACAGATGTCAAAGAAAAGCTCTCACACACACACACAGCAAGGATGGAGTGACAAAGCGTGGTGTTTAAAGACACAGAGAGCAGGCAATGGCATAAACATAATCCCAAGGCCGTGCCGGAGTTCAACGAGATATCCCGCTTGACCGTAGCTCGCTCGGTCTAAGCGCAGCGACCATGAGAAAAATAGGCCCACAATGAAGCCTGCACCACAATGTCATTTGATTTTGGGTGACAGCGGCGGAACCGTTAGGTTTAGAAAGACAATTCAACCACAGGACTGTTCCTAAGGTCCTCCCGATCTGTGCAAGCCTAACCTTGACTGTGTGGCATTAACCTTTCACAGTTAAAAGAAGGTGTTTACATAAAAACAGTGTGCATTGACTTCTCTCCCCATAGGAATACATTGCCTGCTCCCCTAAATACAACCTGGGGTCTATATGGGTTATGAATGCTGTATGAACCTGTCTTCTATGACATTCCATCAGACCACTATGAGGTCTACCTGTGTCGATTCTAAGCTTCCTGGAGCAACCGGAAGTGGTTAAATTGACCCAAAAGGTATTTGGATGTACATCACCTCCAAAGGTGAAAATGACTCTGCATTATTCAACCCTGTGTAGATCAGTCAATTCTCAACTTAAAGACTTAAAACTCAGGATTCTGTAGGTTTCTATGTCAATCAAGACATGTGTGTATTTATAGCTTCCTGTGCCAACCGGAAGTGCCATAATTGGTGTCTCAGGGGCTGTTTGGAAGGGTTAAAAAAAATCAGATCTGTCCAAAACTTCATATGTGTGATTAGACAACCCCCATGAACTGTAAATCAGTCATTTTTCCCATAAAAATTCAAAGGAAAAATAAATCACACAGATACACAACTTGGATGGAGGGACGTATTGGGGTGTGTAGAGACTGACAGTGCCTCCAATAGTTAGCTTTGTTCGAGCTAAAAAAGAACCGTCAGACCTAGAGTTCCAAAACTATAGAATCCTGTTCTAGACCTCAGGTCGATAGTGCGTGGTGAGTTACGGCGCTCTAGAAGGTTCTCGGACCGAGAAACAGCCTCGAACATTTGCAATGACTTCAATTCATTTTGACCATTACGAAAATGGCGACATTTAGAAATGTCCCAGAGACACAAGACTAGGTGCATTGTGACCGTCTCGGCCCATAGAGACAGAACCCAACATCTCTGTCCGATAGCTCATTCAAGGACCCCGTAGCAAGGCATGGAAAAAAGTGGATTTTCAGCACCAATTAGGCTTTTACTCGGACACCAAATGACCTATCGAGCCGAAGCTCGGGATTCGGGGTCGCCTCGCATAGGACTACACATAATGTCCGAACTGGCCCCGCAGCTAGAAAGTAACTATGTGTTTTCTGTTTTTTTAATGTTTTGTACCGAAGGCCTTGTGAATTTTGGGCCAGCTCTGAAGTATGTGATACTTGGCTCCTAAACGAGTTGGGAAAAGTGGGTTTGGTGTCAGTTTGTATCAGTTTGGTGTCAAAATGATATCAAATTGACTGATGGACGGTGACTTGCAGGTGACTCTTGTCCATTTGCAATATGTTTAAGCCGGTGAGGTACCATCACCAAAAGCGACATTCTGAAATCAACCCTAACGAGCGATGGAGAGGTACCAGTATCACTGCCCAGCCATCCCGAGGTCATCGGGCCAGTCAATTTGGCATTCCTGCATGATTTCTATGGCATGACAAATTGGTGATGGTGACTGCCCAGTTAACCATATGGCAAAAGCACAGTGACTTTGAAAGAGTGAGAAAACATTACCAAATGGACATTCTGAAATCAACCCTAACGAGCAATGGAGATCACCAGAATCACTGCCGAGCCATCCCGAGTTCATTGGGCCAGTCAATTTGGCATTCCTGCACAAATTTTCAGTGACTTTGCAAAGTGAGAAAACATTTGCAATATGTTTTAACAGTGAGGTACCATCACCAAAAGCGACATTCTGAAATCAACTCAAACGAGCGATGGAGAGGTACCAGAATCACTTCCGAGCCATCCCGAGTTCATCGGGCCAGTCAATTTGGCATTCCTGCACGAATTTTCAGTGACTTTGCAAAAGTGAGCGGAACCGTTAGGTTTAGAAGGACACCAAACACAGGACTGTTCCTAAGGTCCTCCTGATCTGTGCAAGTCAATCCTTGACTGTGTGACATTAACCTCTTCAAGGTTAAAAGAAGGTGTTTACATAAAAACAGGCATTTACTTCTCCCATAGGAATACATTTGGCTGCTCCACTAAATACAACTCAGTCTATATGGGTTATGAATGCTGTATGAACCTAAAACTCAGGTCTTTGCACCAATGAGTCCATCAGTTACAGCTATAAGCAATCTACCTGTGTCGATTCTAAGCTTCCTGGACCAACCGGAAGTGGTTGTAACCAGTCAACATTTGCAATATGTTTTAAAGTGTATACCAAACCTGTGACATTCTGAAATAGACAAGCGGTGATGGAGAGGTAATCCCTGCCCAGCCATCCCGAAGTCATCGGGCCAGTCATTTGGCATTCCTGCATTATAGCATGACAAATTGGTGATGGTGAAGACAGTTAACCATACTCAGGATTCTGTAATGGAATGCCCTAATGGAAGATGTACGTTGAGTTACAGAATCACTGTGCCATCCCGAAGGGCCATAATTGGCATTCCTGCACAAATTTTCAGTGACTTTGCAAAAGTGGGTTGCAATATGTTTTAAAGTGAGGTACCATTCCAAAACTTCTGAAATGATTAGGCAAAGTACCCACTGAACTGTTCATGTCGGGCCAGTCATTTTTCCCAAATTGGTGATGGTGAATGCCCAGTTAACCAAGTGACTTTGCAAAAGTGGAAAAATTTGCAATATGTTTTAAAATCATCACAGATGAAATCAACCCAAACGAGGATGGAGGGACGAATCCTGCCCAGCCATCCCGAGTTCATCGGGCCAGTCAATTTGGCATTCCTGCATGATTTTTTATGACAGTGCCAGTTAACCAATGGCAAATGCACAGTGACTTTGAAAATGAGAAAAATACCAAAAATCTGGAATCAACCCTGCGATGGAGAGGTACCAGACTGCCAAGCCATGATTCAGGCTGATCAATTTGGCATTCTTGCACAAATTTTTGTCCATTTGCAATATGTTTTAAGCGGTGAGGTACCATCACCAAAAAAGTGACATTCTGGAAATCAACCAAAGCGAGCGATGGAGAGTACCAGAATCACTGCCCAGCCATCGAGTTCATCGGTTCAGTCAATTTGGCATTCCTGCATGATTTTTATAGCATGACAAATTGGTGATGGTGACTGCCCAGTTAACCATAAGGGAAATGCACAGTGACTTTGCAAAGTGAGACAACATTTGCAATAAACATTATCACAAATGTGACATTCTGGAAATCAACCCAATGAGCGATGGAGAGGTACCAGAATCACTGCCCAGCCATCGAGTTCATCGGCCAGTCAATTTTGGCATTCCCAAAATAACGAATTTCAGTGACTTATGGCAAAAGTGAGAAAACATTTGCAATATGTTTTAACAGTGAGGTACCATCAAAAGTGACATTCTGAAATCAACCCAAACGAGCGATGGGGAGGTACCAGAATCACTGCCCAGCCATCCCGAGTTCATCGGTTCAGTCAATTTTTCATCTCCGCACGATTTTTATAGCATGACAAATTGGTGATGGTGAATGCCCAGTTAACCATATTGCAAATGCACAGTGACTTTGCAAAAGTGAGAAAACATAAACAAATGGACATGATGAAATCAACACCACGAGTGATTGAAAGGAACAACAATCACTGCCCGGCCATCCCGAGTTCATCAGGCCAGTCAATTTTGCATTTCTGAAGGATTTGAGCATGTCAAATTTCTTATGACATTTGGCCCCACAAAACATATGCAAGTAAAAAAAAAAAAAAATGATAATAAAATATGACTAAAGCATGTTGATACAGTTCTTATACGTGTGTAACTGACACAAAATTCGAAATTTTTTTCGAAAAACGGTCCAGAAAGCACTTTTTTAGGGGTGTAGTTTTTTATGAAATTTTGCAATTATTGACTTTTGACTGACTTCCTATGAAACATATTGCAGATGGACAAAACATATGCACATAATGCGTGCAAAAAAAATAAAATGAAAAAAATGATAATAAAATTGGACAAAAGTATATTCATACAGTTCTTACACATGTGTAATTGACAAAAAAGCAAAAGAATTTCGGAAAACAGAATCCAGAAAGCACTTTTTAAGGGTGATAAGTTTTTGACAAAAAATCCATTTTTTTTCAAAATTTGGCTTTTGGATACGTTGACTTGGAGTCCAATATCAATATGAAAAAACCACGGTGGAGCGCACACACCACCTGTTGGATTTTTTAAGTGTTACAACTGGCAATAGCCATATGGCATTTGAAGTAAACTGCATGAATCAACGCCGATTTGGGGGTGGTATTGACCAATGTGTACATGGTTTGTCCTATGCCAATAATTGCCATTCATTTTTGTCCACTACGGGGTGAATTCCTTACA
>NW_027001732.1:0-7143 GCF_036934945.1 Oncorhynchus masou masou
CTGTGTTCATGAGTGGCCATATTGTTATCTGTGTTCATGACAGTGGCCATATTGTTATCTGTGTTCATGACAGTGGCCATATTGTTATCTGTGTTCATGACAGTGGCCATATTGTTATCTGTGTTCATGACAGTGGCCATATTGTTATCTGTGTTCATGACAGTGACCATATTGTTATCTGTGTTCATGACAGTGGCCATGTTATCTGTGTTCATGACAGTGGCCATATTGTTATCTGTGTTCATGACAGTGGCCATATTGTTATCTGTGTTCATGACAGTGGCCATATTGTTATCTGTGTTCATGACAGTGGCCATATTGTTATCTGTTCATGACAGTGACCATATTGTTCTGTGTTCATGACAGTGACCATATTGTTATCTGTGTTCATGACAGTGGCCATATTGTTATCTGTGTTCATGACAGTGGCCATATTGTTATCTGTGTTCTGACAGTGGCCATATTGTTATCTGTGTTCATGACAGTGTGGCCATATTGTTATCTGTGTTCATGACAGTGGCCATATTGTTATCTGTGTTCATGACCATATTGTTATCCATACTATTGTTATCTGTGTTCATGACAGTGGCCATACTGTTCTGTGTTCATGGCCAGTAACCATATTGTGGTCTGTGTTCATGACAGTGGCCATACTGTTTATCTGTGTTCATGACAGTGGCCATACTGTTCTCTCAGTGGTCCTGATGGTGATCATGACAGGCCATACCTGTTCTCTCAGTGGTCCTGTTGGTGATCATGACAGTGGCCATACTGTTATCTGTGATCATGACAGTGGCCATACTGTTCTCTCAGTGGTCCTGTTGGTGATCATGACAGTGGCCATACTGTTATCTGTGATCATGACAGTGGCCATACTGTTCTCTCAGTGGTCCTGTTGGTGATCATGACAGTGGCCATACTGCTTATCTGTGATCATGACAGTGGCCATACTGTTCTCTCAGTGGTCCTGTTGGTGATCATGACAGTGGCCATACTGTTATCTGTGATCATGACAGTGGCCATACTGTTCTCTCAGTGGTCCTGTTGGTGATCATGACAGTGGCCATACTGTTATCTGTGATCATGACAGTGGCCATACTGTTCTCTCAGTGGTCCTGTTGGTGATCATGACAGTGGCCATACTGTTCTCTCAGTGGTCCTGTTGGTGATCATGACAGTGGCCATACTGTTATCTGTGATCATGACAGTGGCCATACTGTTCTCTCAGTGGTCCTGTTGGTGATCATGACAGTGGCCATACTGTTCTCTCAGTGGTCCTGTTGATGACAGTGGCCATACTGTTCTCTCAGTGGTCCTGTTGGTGATCATGACAGTGGCCATACTGTTCTCTGTGATCATGACAGTGGCCATACTGTTATCTGTGATCATGACAGTGGCCATACTGTTCTCTCAGTGGTCCTGTTGGTGATCATGACAGTGGCCATACTGTTATCTGTGATCATGACAGTGGCCATACTGTTCTCTCAGTGGTCCTGTTGGTGATCATGACAGTGGCCATACTGTTATCTGTGATCATGACAGTGGCCATACTGTTCTCTCCAGTGGTCCTGTTGGTGATCATGACAGTGGCCATACTGTTCTCTCAGTGGTCCTGTTGGTGATCATGACAGTGGCCATACTGTTCTCTCAGTGGTCCTGTTGGTGATCATGACAGTGGCCATACTGTTATCTGTGATCATGACAGTGGCCATACTGTTCTCTCAGTGGTCCTGTTGGTGATCATGACAGTGGCCATGCTGTTCTCTCAGTGGTCCTGTTGGTGATCATGACAGTGGCCATACTGTTCTCTCAGTGGTCCTGTTGGTGATCATGACAGTGGCCATACTGTTCTCTCAGTGGTCCTGTTGGTGATCATGACAGTGGCCATACTGTTCTCTCAGTGGTCCTGTTGGTGATCATGACAGTGGCCATACTGTTATCTGTGATCATGACAGTGGCCATACTGTTCTCTCAGTGGTCCTGTTGGTGATCATGACAGTGGCCATACTGTTCTCTGTGATCATGACAGTGGCCATACTGTTCTCTCAGTGGTCCTGTTGGTGATCATGACAGTGGCCATACTGTTATCTGTGATCATGACAGTGGCCATACTGTTCTCTGTGATCATGACAGTGGCCATACTGTTCTCTCAGTGGTCCTGTTGGTGATCATGACAGTGGCCATACTGTTATCTGTGATCATGACAGTGGCCATACTGTTCTCTCAGTGGTCCTGTTGGTGATCATGACAGTGGCCATACTGTTATCTGTGATCATGACAGTGGCCATACTGTTCTCTCAGTGGTCCTGTTGGTGATCATGACAGTGGCCATACTGTTATCTGTGATCATGACAGTGGCCATACTGTTCTCTCAGTGGTCCTGTTGGTGATCATGACAGTGGCCATACTGTTCTCTGTGATCATGACAGTGGCCATACTGTTATCTGTGATCATGACAGTGGCCATACTGTTCTCTCAGTGGTCCTGTTGGTGATCATGACAGTGGCCATACTGTTCTCTGTGATCATGACAGTGGCCATACTGTTATCTGTGATCATGACAGTGGCCATACTGTTCTCTCAGTGGTCCTGTTGGTGATCATGACAGTGGCCATACTGTTATCTGTGATCATGACAGTGGCCATACTGTTCTCTCAGTGGTCCTGTTGGTGATCATGACAGTGGCCATACTGTTCTCTGTGATCATGACAGTGGCCATACTGTTCTCTGTGATCATGACAGTGGCCATACTGTTCTCTGTGATCATGACAGTGGCCATACTGTTCTCTGTGATCATGACAGTGGCCATACTGTTATCTGTGATCATGACAGTGGCCATACTGTTAAAGCACCATTGCTTAACGCCAAATGATCAGATCTGTAAGACTGGGAAGAAGTATACATGTTGTTATTGGAACCGGGTCTGGTTGTTCCTGTGTCTAATGGAGCTGTTCAAATGGGTTTTACCATTTGGAATAAATACTTTGGACTAGGAAAAATAACCTTCCAATGTGTTCCCTCTTGGTGTCTGTCTCCATGTCAGGTGTGTGAGCTGGACATCATCTTTAACTTTGAGAAGGCCTACTTCATCCTGGATGAGTTCCTGCTTGGAGGGGAGGCTCAGGAGACCTCCAAGAAGAACGTACTGAAGGCTATAGAGCAGGCCGACCTGCTGCAGGAGGTAAGACTCCTCACTGACCCCTAACATCTGACCCCAACACTAACCCTGGACCTCCAAGAAGAACGTACTGAAGGCTATAGAGCAGGCCGACCTGCTGCAGGAGGTAAGACTCCTCACTGACCCCTAACATCTGACCCCAACACTAACCCTGACCTCCAAGAAGAACGTACTGAAGGCTATAGAGCAGGCCGACCTGCTGCAGGAGGTAAGACTCCTCACTGACCCCTAACATCTGACCCCAACACTAACCCTGACCTCCAAGAAGAACGTACTGAAGGCTATAGAGCAGGCCGACCTGCTGCAGGAGGTATGTGGGCTATGTCCTAGATGAGTTGGTGTAGTGATGACATCTCTGGGCTATGTCCTAGATGAGTTGGTGTAATGATGACATCTCTGGGCTATGATGACATCTCTGGTCTATGTCCTAGATGAGTTGGTGTAATGATGACATCTCTGGGCTATGTCCTAGATGAGTTGGTGTAGTGATGACATCTCTGGGCTATGATGACATCTCTGGGCTATGTCCTAGATGAGTTAGTGTAGTGATGACATCCTCTGGACATCTCTGGGCTATGATGACATCTCTGGTCTATGTCCTAGATGAGTTGGTGTAGTGATGACATCTCTGGTCTATGTCCTAGATGAGTTGGTAGTGATGACATCTCTGGGCTATGTCCGAGATGAGTTGGTGTAATGATGACATCTCTGGTCTATGTCCTAGATGAGTTGGTGTAGTGATGACATCTCTGGGCTATGTCCTAGATGAGTTGGTGTAATGATGACATCTCTGGGCTATGTCCTAGATGAGTTGGTGTAATGATGACATCTCTGGGCTATGATGACATCTCTGGGCTATGATGACATCTCTGGGCTATGATGACATCTCTGGTCTATGTCCTAGATGAGTTGGTGTAATGATGACATCTCTGGTCTATGATGACATCTCTGGGCTATGTCCTAGATGAGTTGGTGTAATGATGACATCTCTGGGCTATGTCCTAGATGAGTTGGTGTAGTGATAACATCTCTGGTCTATGTCCTAGATGAGTTGGTGTAATGATGACATCTCTGGTCTATGTCCTAGATGAGTTGGTGTAGTGATAACATCTCTGGTCTATGTCCTAGATGAGTTGGTGTAATGATGACATCTCTGGGCTATGATGACATCTCTGGTCTATGTCCGAGATGAGTTGGTGTAGTGATGACATCTCTGGTCTATGTCCTAGATGAGTTGGTGTAATGATGACATCTCTGGTCTATGTCCTAGATGAGTTGGTGTAATGATGACATCTCTGGGCTATGTCCGATGATGACATCTCTGGGCTATGATGACATCTCTGGGCTATGATGACATCTCTGGGCTATGATGACATTCGTGTAATGATGACATCTCTGGGCTATGATGACATCTCTGGGCTATGTCCTAGATGAGTTGGTGTAATGAGGACATCTCTGGGCTATGTCCTAGATGAGTTGGTGTAATGATGACATCTCTGGGCTATGATGACATCTCTGGGCTATGTCCTAGATGAGTTGGTGTAATGAGGACATCTCTGGGCTATGTCCTAGATGAGTTGGTGTAATGATGACATCTCTGGTCTATGTCCTAGATGAGTTGGTGTAGTGATAACATCTCTGGTCTATGTCCTAGATGAGTTGGTGTAGTGATAACATCTCTGGTCTATGTCCTAGATGAGTTGGTGTAGTGATAACATCTCTGGTCTATGTCCTAGATGAGTTGGTGTAGTGATGACATCTCTGGTCTATGTCCTAGATGAGTTGGTGTAGTGATTACATCTCTGGTCTCTGTCCTAGATGAGTTGGTGTAGGCTATGATGACATCTCTGGTCTATGTCCTAGATGAGTTGGTGTAATGATGACATCTCTGGGCTCTGATGATGACATCTCTGGTCTCTGTCCTAGATGAGTTGGTGTAATGATGACATCTCTGGTCTATGTCCTAGATGAGTTGGTGTAATGATGACATCTCTGGTCTATGATGACATCTCTGGTCTATGTCCTAGATGAGTTGGTGTAATGATGACATCTCTGGTCTATGTCCTAGATGAGTTGGTGTAATGATGACATCTCTGGTCTATGTCCTAGATGAGTTGGTGTAGTGATAACATCTCTGGTCTATGTCCTAGATGAGTTGGTGTAGTGATAACATCTCTGGTCTATGTCCTAGATGAGTTGGTGTAGTGATAACATCTCTGGTCTATGTCCTAGATGAGTTGGTGTTATGGCCTTTTTCTCTCCATCTCTCTGATTCCTATATGTCATTCTTGACTTGTTTAGTTTTGTGTTCAAAGTGTTTGTCTACAGTACTGCTGTATTTAGGCTAATGTTATTCGTCTGGCAGCCTGTCGGTGGCATTGTTATTCCAGGCACTCCTACCGCCTGCATCCACATGACTGAGCTATGGGAACCTCCCCAGGGTTGGCTGTCTGAGCTCTCACTGCCTGCATCCACAGCTATATGACTGAGCTATGGGAACCTCCCCAGGGTTGGCTGTCTGAGCTCTCACTGCCTGCATCCACATGACTGAGCTATGGGAACCTCCCCAGGGTTGGCTGTCTGAGCTCTCACTGCCTGCATCCACATGACTGAGCTATGGGAACCTCCCCAGGGTTGGCTGTCTGAGCTCTCACTGCCTGCATCCATATGACTGAGCTATGGGAACCTCCCCAGGGTTGGCTGTCTGAGCTCTCACTGCCTGCATCCACATGACTGAGCTATGGGAACCTCCTCAGGGTTGGCTGTCTGAGCTCTCACTGCCTGCATCCACATGACTGAGCTATGGGAACCTCCCAGGGTTGGCTGTCTGGAGCTCTCACTGCCTGCATCCACATGACTGAGCTATGGGAACCTCCCCAGGTTGGCTGTCTGAGCTCTCACTGCCTGCATCCATGCTATATGACTGAGCTATGGGAACCCTCCCCAGGGCTGGCTGTCTGAGCTCTCACTGCCTGCATCCACATGACTGAGCTATGGAACCTCCCCTAGGTTGGCTGTCTGAGCCTCACTGCCTGCATCCACATGGCTGAGCTATGGGAACCTCCCCAGGGTTGGCTGTCTGAGCTCTCACTGCCTGCATCCACATGGCTGAGCTATGGGAACCTCCCCAGGGTTGGCTGTCTGAGCTCTCACTGCCTGCATCCACATGACTGAGCTATGGGAACCTCCCCAGGGTTGGCTGTCTGAGCTCTCACTGCCTGCATCCACATGACTGAGCTATGGGAACCTCCCCAGGGTTGGCTGTCTGAGCTCTCACTGCCTGCATCCACATGACTGAGCTAAGGGAACCTCCCCAGGGTTGGCTGTCTGAGCCTCACTGCCTGCATCCACATGACTGAGCTATGGGAACCTCCCCAGGGTTGGCTGTCTGAGCTCTCACTGCCTGCATCCACATGACTGAGCTATGGGAACCTCCCCAGGGTTGGCCTGTCTGAGCTCTCACTGCCTGCATCCACATGACTGAGCTATGGGAACCTCCTCAGGGTTGGCTCAGGTCTGAGCTCTCACTGCTCTGCATCCACATGACTGGAGCTTATGGGAACCTCCGCCAGGGCTGGCTGTCTGAGCTCTCACTGCCTGCATCCACATGACTGAGCTATGGGAACCTCCTCAGGGTTGGCTGTCTGAGCTCTAACTGCCTGCATCCACATGATTGAGCTAAGGGAACCTCCTCAGGGTTGGCTGTCTGAGCTCTCACTGCCTGCATCCACATGACTGAGCTATGGGAACCTCCTCAGGGTTGGCTGTCTGAGCTCTCACTGCCTACATCCACATGACTGAGCTATGGGAACCTCCTCAGGGTTGGCTGTCTGAGCTCTAACTGCCTGCATCCACATGACTGAGCTATGGGAACCTCCTCAGGGTTGGCTGTCTGAGCTCTCACTGCCTGCATCCACATGACTGAGCTATGGGAACCTCCTCAGGGTTGGCTGTCTGAGCTCTCAC
>NW_027001733.1:0-2500 GCF_036934945.1 Oncorhynchus masou masou
GCAGGCAGGCAGGCAGATGGCAGACAGGCAGGCAGGCAGGCAGACAGACAGACAGACAGACAGACAGACAGACAGGCAGGCAGGCAGGCAGGCAGGCAGGCAGACAGACAGGCAGGCAGACAGACAGACAGACAGACAGACAGACAGACAGACAGACAGACAGGCAGGCAGGCAGGCAGGCAGGCAGACAGGCAGGCAGGCAGACAGACAGACAGACAGACAGACAGACAGACAGACAGACAGACAGACAGGCAGACAGACAGGCAGGCAGGCAGGCAGGCAGGCAGGACAGGCAGGCAGACAGGCAGGCAGACAGACAGACAGACAGACAGACAGACAGACAGACAGGCAGGCGAAGGCAGGCAGGCAGGCAGGCAGACAGGCAGGCAGGCAGACAGACAGACAGACAGACAGACAGACAGACAGACAGACAGACAGACAGACAGGCAGACAGACAGACAGGCAGGCAGGCAGGCAGGCAGACAGGCAGACAGGCAGGCAGACAGACAGACAGACAGACAGACAGACAGACAGACAGACAGGCAGGCAGGCAGACAGACAGACAGGCAGGCAGGCAGACAGACAGACAGACAGACAGACAGGCAGACAGACAGACAGACAGACAGACAGACAGACAGACAGACAGACAGACAGACAGGCAGACAGGCAGACAGGCAGGCAGACAGACAGACAGACAGACAGACAGACAGACAGACAGACAGACAGACAGACAGACAGGCAGGCAGACAGACAGACAGACAGACAGACAGACAGACAGACAGACAGACAGACAGACAGGCAGACAGGCAGACAGGCAGGCAGACAGACAGACAGGCAGACAGACAGATAGACAGACAGACAGACAGACAGACAGACAGACAGACAGACAGAGAGGGGCGATAAGTGCACACACGCACACACAGATTGAAACCGCCAGTATGTGATCCCGTATGTTGGTCCAGGCCAAGAATATGACCTTCTGGCAGAGCTATTACATTCATTATCTCTCTCCACCCCCACCTTCTTTCCCTCTCTCCCTACCCCTCTCTATCTCTTTCCTTTCCTCTCACTATCCTTCTCTTACCATCTCTCTCTCTCCCTACCCCTCTCTATCTCCTTCCTTTCCTCTCACTCTCTTCCTCTTACCATCTCTCTCTCTCCCTACCCTCTCTCTCTCCCTACCGCTCTCTATCTCCTTCCTTTCCTCTCACTCTCTTCCTCTTACCATCTCTCTCTCTCCCTACCCTCTCTCTCTCCCTACCCCTCTCTATATCCTTCCTTTCCTCTCACTATCCTTCTCTTACCATCTCTCTCTCTCCCTACCCCTCTCTATCTCCTTCCTTTCCTCTCACTCTCTTCCTCTTACCATCTCTCTCTCCCTACCCTCTCTCTCTCCCTACCCCTCTCTATCTCCTTCCTTTCCTCTCACTCTCTTCCTCTTACCATCTCTCTCTCCCCTACCCTCTCTCTCTCCCTACCCCTCTCTATCTCCTTCCCTTTCCTCTCACTCTCTTCCTCTTACCATCTCTCTCTCTCTACCTTCTCTCTCTCCCTACCCCCTCTCCGTCTGCTCCTTTCCTCTCACTATCCTTCTCTTACCATCTCTCTCTCTCTCCCTACCCCTCTCTATCTCCTTCCCTTTTCCCCCACTCTCTTCCCCTCTTACCCTCTCTCTCCCTCTACCCCTCTCTATCTCCTTCATTTCCCTCTCACTCTCTTCCTCTTACCGTCTCTCTCTGTCTGCTGATAAACACACATAAATCACAGCAGAGACCTCCAGGATCACTCCTTATATAGACAACCGTCCAAAACAAACGCGGAAAAGGTTTACAGACCTTCTAAAAGATTGACTTTGTTGCCACAGGTGCGCGCTTGATAAATCTCAGCAGGACAAATCTGTCTGTACAACGGTTACACAGGGTAAAGAACACTGTTGTTGTGCTTGTTAAAAGCTAAAGCCCCTGCATTGATTTTTCAGCACTGCAAAGATTTATATTTAGGTACAGATGTGGATATGCAGATGATATTGATCTGATGATGTCTGAATAAGGGCACTGGTTTCCTGTTAGTTGTGCCTGTGGGGCAGAGCAGCTCCCACAATCCACTGGGCTTAAAGAGGTCACCGGTAACGACGAGGAGCCCCCAGTGATTTACTGTGGCTTGCACGGTCATGTTGTATGGTCAGATGGTTCTACGGCTATGGTCTGGCCTGCAGAGAGAGAGAAAGAGGGGAAGATAGAGAGAGAGAGAGAGAAGAGAGAGAGAAAGAAAGAGAAAGTGACAGAATAGCACTTTTTTCATCAGTTAAGAACAAATTCTTATTTACAATGACGGCCTACCAAGGTACCAGTGGGTTAACTGCCTTGTTCGAGGGCAGAATGACAGGTTTTGACCTTGTCAGCTCGGGGATTCGATTCAGCAACATTTAGATGACGGCCCAACGCTCTAACCACTAAGCTACCCGCCACCCCATCTTTGATAAAGGTCTCTGCTAATCATC
>NW_027001734.1:0-7139 GCF_036934945.1 Oncorhynchus masou masou
AGGGTGAGGAAAGGAGAAGTGAGAGGAGAGGAGGAATGAGAAGGGTGAGAAAGGAGAAGTGAGAGTAGAGGAGAGCAGAAGTGAGAGGAGAGAGGGAATAGGAAGGAGAGGAGGAAGGAGAAGTGAGAGAGTAGAGGAGGAGTGAGAAGGAAGGAGATGAGAGTAGAGGAGGGCAGAAGTGAGAGGAGAGGAGGAATGAGAAAGGGTGAGATAGGAGAGAGTGAGAGGGAGAGGAGGAGGAATGAGAAGGGTGAGAAAGGAGAAGTGAGAGTAGAGGAGAGCAAGTGAGAGGAGAGGAGGAATGAGAAGGGTGAGAAAGGAGAAGTGAGAGTAGAGGAGGGCAGAAGGGAGAGGAGAGGAGGAATGAGAAGGGTGAGAAAGGAGAAGTGAGAGTAGAGGAGAGACAGAAGTGAGAGGAGAGGAGGAATGAGAAGGGTGAGAAAGGAGAAGTGAGAGTAGAGGAGGGCAGAAGTGAGAGGAGAAGAGGAATGAGAAGGGTGAGAAAGGAGAAGTGTGATTAGAGGAGGGCAGAAGGGAGAGAGGAGAGGAGGGCAGATAGAGAGAGGAGGAGGGGGTAAGTGAGAGGAGAGGAGGAATGAGAAGGGTGAGATAGGAGAAGTGAGAGGAGAGGGAGGAATGAGAAGGGGTGAGAAAGGATAAGTGAGAGAGGAGAGGAGGATGAAAGGAGAAGTGAGGAGCAGAGGAGGGCAGAAGGGAGAGGGAGTAGGGCAGAGGGAGAGGAGAGGAGGGCAAGTGAGAGGAGGAATGAGAAGGGTGAGAATGGAGAAGTGAGAGTAGAGGAGAGCAGAAGTGAGAGGAGAGGAGGAATGAAGGATGAAAGGAGAAGTGAGAGTAGAGGAGAGCAGAAGTGAGAGGAGAGGAGGAATGAGAAGGGTGAGAAAGGAGAAGTGAGAGTAGAGGAGTGCAGACGTGAGAGGAGAGGAGGAGGAATGAGAAGGGTGAGAAGGGAGAAGTGAGAGTAGAGGAGAGCAGGAAGTGAGAGGAGGAGGAGGAATGAGAAGGGTGAGAAAGGAGAAGTGAGAGGAGGGGAGAGGAGGGCAGAAGTGAGGAGAAGAGGGAATGAGAAGGGTGAGAAAGGAGAAGTGTGATTAGAGGAGGGCAGAAGGGAGAGGAGAGGAGGGCAGGGAGAGGGGAGGGCAAGGTGAGAGGAGAGGAGGAATGAAGGGTGAGATAGGAGAAGTAAGAGTAGCGGAGGACAGAAGGGGGAGAGGGGGAGGGGAGGGGGGCATGCAGGTGAAGTGCCGGTTGGCAACTTGGCACTTGCCCATCACGGCTGGCTGCAGCTCGGCGTGCCACTTGCGCCACATTTGCATGTGCAAAAAGGGCTTGTGTTGATCCGCTGCGGTGGCAGTCTCTCTCTCTCCCCTCCTCTCCCTCTAAGCGTGTGTGGTTGTCACTGCTTGTGCTGTGTGTAAGTGTTTATGAAAGGGGCTCATCACAACTCTCTTTAGCTCTGATCTGATGTGTTTTGACAGGCGATACCTAGTCTGGTCGCATCTTTTCATGACTTCAGTGATTGAAAATAACCTGTAGCCCGAGTGCACAGTCAGGGAGGGCAGAAATAGTACAGGTCACAGTTGTCCGTCTGGTTTCTCTCCTCAATGTTTGTCTTGCTATTTCCATAGTTGATTACATTTGGATGCTGCTGGATTTAGAGCCAGGTGGCTTTTACTGAAGACTACTTTTAGTCAATATGGTGAGGTGAAAGACCTGTTTAGCAGGTCGGTGTTATTCCATTTGAAAATGAGTGACCCATATTGTTATTGGAGAAAAATCGTTCAATTGCAGTGAAATTACCAGGAGTGAAGAAAGTAACCACCCGTTTAGAATTTGTTTTTGCAATTGCTGTATATACTGAACACTTTCCCTTCTACAATTTTGTTTAATCTTTTCTGCAGGAACAGTACTGCAAGAACAGACAACAGGATGTCATATTTGTATTTTTTACAGGAGAATAAAAGACATGGTCTTTCCTGCACAGAGTAGCCACATAGTCTTTCCTGCACAGAGTAACCCACATGGTCTTTCCTGCACAAAGTAGCCCACATAGTCTTTCCTGCACAGAGTATCCACATAGTCTTTCCTGCACAGAGTATCCCACATAGTCTTTCCTGCACAGAGTAATCCCACATAGTCTTTCCTGCATAAAGTAGCCCACATAGTCTTTCCTACACAGAGTAATCCCACATAGTCTTTCCTACATAGAGTATCCCACATAGTCTTTCTGCATATAAGTAACCCCAATAGTCTTATCCTACATAGAGTAACTTACATAGTCTTTCTAACATCAAGTGAACCCACATAGTCTTTCCTGCATAGAGTGACCCCAATAGTCTTTCTACACAGTAGTAACCCACATAGTCTTTCCTACATCAAGTAACCTACATAGTCTTTCTACATAAGTAGCCCCAATAGTCTTACCTGCACAGAGTAACCACAATAGTCTTTCTGCACACAGTAGCCCCAACAGTCTTTCCTGCACAGAGTAGCCCCATAGTCTTTCTTACATAGTGGCCCCAATTGTATTTTCTGCATACAGTAACCTCCAATATTATTTGCTGCACAAAGTAACCCCAATAGTCTTATCTACATAGAGTAACCTCAATGGTCTTATCTACATAAAGTAACCCCAATAGTCTTATCTACATAAAGTAACCCCAATAGTCTTATCTACATAAAGTAACCCATAGTCTCTAACATAGTCTTATCTACATAAAGTAACCTCAATGGTCTTATCTACATAAAGTAACCCCAATAGTCTTATCTACATAAAGTAACCTACGTAGTCTTATCTACATAAAGTAACCCCAATAGTCTTTCTAACATTAAGTAACCCCAATAGTCTTTCTAACATTAAGTAACCCCAATAGTCTTATTTAACATTAAAGTAACCCCAATAGTCTTATTTACATAAAGTAACCCCAATAGTCTTTCTAACATAAAGTAACCCCAATAGTCTTATTTACATTAAGTAACCCCAATAGTCTTTCTAACATAAAGTAACCCCAATAGTCTTATCTTACATAAAGTAACCCCAATAGTCTTATTTACATAAAGTAACCCCAATAGTCTTTCTACATAAAGTAACCCCAATAGTCTTATTTACATAAAGTAACCCCAATAGTCTTTCTAACATAAAGTAACCCCAATAGTCTTATTTAATTAAAGTAACCCCAATAGTCTTTCTAACATATAAGTAACCCCAATAGTCTTTCCTACATAAAGTAACCCCAATAGTCTTATCTACATAAAGTAACCCCAATAGTCTTTCTAACATTAAGTAACCCCAATAGTCTTTCCTACATAAAGTAACCCTACATAGTCTTTCTAACATTATAGTAACCCCAATAGTCTTTCCTACATAAAGTAACCTCCAATAGTCTTATCTACATAAAGTAACCCCAATAGTCTTATCTACATAAAGTAACCCCAATAGTCTTATCTACATAAAGTAACCCCAATAGTCTTTCTAACATAAAGTAACCCCAATAGTCTTATCTACATAAAGTAACCTCCAATGAGTCTTATCTAACATGAAGTAACCCCAATAGTCTTATCTACATAAAGTAACCCCAATAGTCTTTCCTACATAAAGTAACCCCAATAGTCTTATCTACATAAAGTAACCCCAATAGTCTTATCTACATAAAGTGACCCCAATAGTCCTATCTACATAAAGTAACCCCAATAGTCTTTCTAACATTAAGTAGCCCCAATAGTCTTATCTACATAAAGTAACCCCAATAGTCTTATCTACATAAAGTAACCCCAATAGTCTTTCTAACATTAAGTAACCCCAATAGTCTTTCTAACATTAAGTAACCCC
Organism: Oncorhynchus masou masou; assembly: GCF_036934945.1. Lineage (NCBI taxonomy): Eukaryota > Metazoa > Chordata > Actinopteri > Salmoniformes > Salmonidae > Oncorhynchus > Oncorhynchus masou. The sequence goes on from NW_027001734.1 coordinate 3,848, forward strand.
AATAGTCTTATTTACATAAAGTAACCCCAATAGTCTTTCCTACATAAAGTAACCCCAATAGTCTTATTTACATAAAGTAACCCCAATAGTCTTTCTAACATTAAGTAACCCCAATAGTCTTATCTACATAAAGTAACCTACAATAGTCTTTCTAACATTAAGTAACCCCAATAGTCTTTCCTACATAAAGTAACCTCAATGGTCTTATCTACATAAAGTAACCTCACATAGTCTTTCTAACATTAAGTAACCCCAATAGTCTTATCTACATAAAGTAACCCCAATAGTCTTTCTAACATTAAGTAACCCCAATAGTCTTTCTAACATAAAGTAACCCCAATAGTCTTATCTACATAAAGTAACCCCAATAGTCTTATCTACATAAAGTAACCCCAATAGTCTTTCTAACATTATGTAACCCCAATAGTCTTATCTACATAAAGTAACCCCAATAGTCTTTCTAACATTAAGTAACCCCAATAGTCTTATCCTACATAAAGTAACCCCAATAGTCTTATCTACATAAAGTAACCCCAATAGTCTTTCTAACATTAAGTAACCCCAATAGTCTTATCTACATAAAGTAACCCCAATAGTCTTTCTAACATTAAAGTAACCCCAATAGTCTTTCTAACATTAAGTAGCCCCAATAGTCTTATTTACATAAAGTAACCCCAATAGTCTTTCTAACATAAAGTAACCCCAATAGTCTTTCTAACATTAAGTAACCCCAATAGTCTTTCTAACATTAAGTAACCCCAATAGTCTTATCTACATAAAGTAACCCTAATAGTCTTATCTAACATTAAGTAACCCCAATAGTCTTATCTACATAAAGTAACCCCAATAGTCTTTTCTACATAAAGTAACCCCAATAGTCTTATCTAACATTAAGTAACCCCAATAGTCTTATCTACATAAAGTAACCTACATAGTCTTTCTACATAAAGTAACCCCAATAGTCTTTCTACATTAAGTAACCCCAATAGTCTTTCCTACATAAAGTAACCCCAATAGTCTTATCTACATAAAGTAACCCCAATAGTCTTTCTAACATTAAGTAACCCCAATAGTCTTATCTACATAAAGTAACCCCAATAGTCTTATCTAACATTAAGTAACCCCAATAGTCTTATCTACATAAAGTAACCTCAATAGTCTTATCTACATAAAGTAACCCCAATAGTCTTATCTACATAAAGTAACCCCAATAGTCTTTCCTACATAAAGTAACCCCAATAGTCTTTCTAACATTAAGTAACCCCAATAGTCTTATCTACATAAAGTAACCCCAATAGTCTTTCTAACATTAAGTAACCCCAATAGTCTTTCCTACATAAAGTAACCCCAATAGTCTTTCTAACATTAAGTAACCCCAATAGTCTTATCTTACATAAAGTAACCCCAATAGTCTTATCTAACATTAAGTAACCCCAATAGTCTTATCTAACATTAAGTAACCCCAATAGTCTTTCCTACATAAAGTAACCCCAATAGTCTTATTTACATAAAGTAACCCCAATAGTCTTATCTACATAAAGTAACCCCAATAGTCTTATCTACATAAAGTAACCCCAATAGTCTTTCTAACATTAAGTAACCCCAATAGTCTTATCTACATAAAGTAACCCCAATAGTCTTATCTACATAAAGTAACCCCAATAGTCTTATCTACATAAAGTAACCCCAATAGTCTTATCTACATAAAGTAACCCCAATAGTCTTATCTACATAAAGTAACCCCAATAGTCTTATCTACATAAAGTAACCTACATAGTCTTTCTAACATTAAGTAGCCCCAATAGTCTTATCTACATAAAGTAACCCCAATAGTCTTATCTACATAAAGTAACCCCAATAGTCTTTCTAACATTAAGTAGCCCCAATAGTCTTATCCTACATAAAGTAACCCCAATAGTCTTATTCTACATAAAGTAACCCCAATAGTCTTATCTAACATAAAGTAACCCCAATAGTCTTTCTAACATTAAGTAACCCCAATAGTCTTATCTACATAAAGTAACCCCAATAGTCTTATCTACATAAAGTAACCCCAATAGTCTTATCTACATAAAGTAACCCCAATAGTCTTATCTACATAAAGTAACCCCAATAGTCTTATCTACATAAAGTAACCCCAATAGTCCTATCTACATAAAGTAACCCCAATAGTCTTATCTACATAAAGTAACCTGCATAGTCTTATCTACATAAAGTAACCCCATTAGTCTTATCTACATTAAGTAACCCCAATAGTCTTATCTACGTAAAGTAACCCCAATAGTCATATCTACATAAAGTAACCCCAATAGTCTTATCTACATAAAGTAACCTACAATAGTCTTTCTAACATTAAGTAGCCCCAATAGTCTTATCTACATAAAGTAACCCCAATAGTCTTATCTACATAAAGTAGCCCCAATAGTCTTATCTACACAAAGTAACCCAATAGTCTTTCCTAAGTAACCTCATAGTCTTTCTACATAGTAGCCCCAATAGTCTTTCTACATAAAGTAACCCCAATATCTTTCCTACATAAAGTAACCCCAATAGTCTTATCTACATAAAGTAACCCCAATAGTCTTATCTACATAAAGTAACCCCAATAGTCTTATCTACATAAAGTAACCTCCAATAGTCTTATCTACATAAAGTAACCCCAATAGTCTTATCTACATAAAGTAACCCCAATAGTCTTATCTACATAAAGTAACCCCAATAGTCTTATCTACATAAAGTAACCCCAATAGTCTTATCTACATAAAGTAACCCCAATAGTCTTATCTACATAAAGTAACCCCAATAGTCTTATCTACATAAAGTAACCCCAATAGTCTTTTTAACATTAAGTAGCCCCAATAGTCTTATTTACATAAAGTAACCCCAATAGTCTTATTTACATAAAGTAACCCCAATAGTCTTTCTAACATTAAGTAACCTCAATAGTCTTTCTAACATTAAGTAGCCCCAATAGTCTTATCTACATAAAGTAACCCCAATAGTCTTATTTACATAAAGTAACCCCAATAGTCTTTCTAACATTAAGTAACCCCAATAGTCTTTCTAACATAAAGTAACCCCAATAGTCTTATTTACATTAAAGTAACCCCAATAGTCTTTCTAACATTAAGTAACCCCAATAGTCTTTCCTAACATAAAGTAACCACCAATAGTCTTTCTAACATTAAGTAACCCCGAATAGTCTTATCTACATAAAGTAACCCCAATAGTCTTATCTAACATTAAAGTAACCCCAATAGTCTTATCTAACATTAAGTAACCCCAATAGTCT
>NW_027001735.1:0-7139 GCF_036934945.1 Oncorhynchus masou masou
ATGGTAGAGATAGAGATAGGTAGATGGACTCTGGGGCCTTTCAGAACAGGTGTTTAATATACTGAGATCATGTGACAGATCATGTGACACTTAGACTAACTGCAAACAGGTGGACTTTTTTTAACTAATTACTTACCTTCTGAAGGTAATTGTTTTCACCAGATGTTATTTAGTGACTTCATGGCAAAGGGGGTGAATACATACACACACAACACTTTTCAGTTTTAAATTTGTTATAAAGTTACACAGCTCACCCCACAACACACCCTCATGTCCCCCTAACTACATGTCTCAGCTCACCCCACAACACACCCTCATGTCTCCCTAACTACATGTCTCAGCTCACCCCACAACACACCCTCATGTCCCCCTAACTACATGTCTCAGCCTGCTGTACAGCTCACCCCACAACACACCCTCATGTCCCCCTAACTACATGTCTCAGCTCACCCCACAACACACCCTCATGTCCCCCTAACTACATGTCTCAGCTCACCCCACAACACACCCTCATGTCCCCCTAACTACATGTCTCAGCCTGCTGTACAGCTCACCCCACATCACACCCTCATGTCTCCCTAACTACATGTCTCAGCTCACCCCACAACACACCCTCATGTCCCTAACTACATGTCTCAGCCTGTACAGCTCACCCCACAACACACCCTCATGTCCCCTAACTACATGTCTCAGCTCACCCCACAACACTCCCTCATGTCCCCCTAACTACATGTCTCAGCTCACCCCACAACACACCCTCATGTCCCCCTAACTACATGTCTCAGTTCACCCCACAACACACCCTCATGTCTCCCTAACTACATGTCTCAGCCTGCTGTACAGCTCACCCCACAACACACCCTCATGTCCCCCCACCACATGTCTCAGCCTGCTGTACAGCCACCCCACATCACACCCTCATGTCCCCCTAACTACATGTCTCCAGCTCACCCCACAACACACCCTCATGTCCCCTAACTACATGTCTCAGCCTGCTGTACAGCTCACCCCACAACACACCCTCATGTCCCCCTAACTACATGTCTCAGCCTGCTGTACAGCTCACCCCACAACACACCCTCATGTCCCCTCACTACATGTCTCAGCTCACCCCACAACACACCCTCATGTCCCCCTAACTACATGTCTCAGCTCACCCCACAACACACCCTCATGTCCCCCAACTACATGTCTCAGCTCACCCCACAACACACCCTCATGTCCCCCTAACTACATATCTCAGCCTGTTGTACAGCTCACCCCACAACACACCCTCATGTCCCCTAACTACATGTCTCAGCTCACTCCCACAACACCTCATGTCCCCTAACTACATGTCTCAGCTCACCCCACAACACACCCCTCATGTCCCCTAACTACATGTCTCAGCTCACCCCACAACACACCCTCATGTCCCCCTAACTACATGTCTCAGCTCACCCCACAACACCCTCATGTCCCCCTAACTACATGTCTCAGCCTGCTGTACAGCTCACCCCACAACACACCCTCATGTCCCCTAACTACATGTCTCAGCCTGCTGTACAGCTCACCCCACAACACACCCTCATGTCCCCCTAACTACATGTCTCAGCTCACCCCACAACACACCCTCATGTCTCCCTAACTACATGTCTCAGCCTGCTGTACAGCTCACCCCACAACACACCCTCATGTCCCCCTAACTACATGTCTCAGCTCACCCACAACACACCCTCATGTCCCCCTAACTACATGTCTCAGTTCACCCCACAACACCCTCATGTCCCCTAACTACATGTCTCAGCTCACCCCACAACACACCCTCATGTCCCCCTAACTACATGTCTCAGCCTGCTGTACAGCTCACCCCACAACACACCCTCATGTCCCCCACTACATGTCTCAGCTCACCCCACAACACACCCTCATGTCCCCTCACTACATGTCTCAGCTCACCCCACAACACACCCTCATGTCCCCCTCACTACATGTCTCAGCTCACCCCACAACACACCCTCATGTCCCCTAACTACATGTCTCAGCCTGTTGTACAGCTCACCCCACAACACACCCTCATGTCCCCTAACTACATGTCTCAGCTCACCCCACAACACACCCTCATGTCCCCCTAACTACATGCCTCAGCCTGCTGTACAGCTCACCCCACAACACACCCTCATGTCCCCCTAACTACATGTCTCAGCTCACCCCACAACACATGTCTCAGCCTGCTGTGTTCCAGCTCACCCACAACACACCCTCATGTCCCCCTAACTACATGCCTGTCTGTACAGCTCACCCCACAACACACCCTCATGTCCCCTAACTACATGTCTCAGCTCACCCCACAACACACCCTCATGTCCCCCTAACTACATGTCCCAGCCTGCTGTACAGCTCACCCCACAACACACCCTCATGTCCCCCTAACTACATGTCTCAGCTGTCACCCCACAACACACCCTCATGTCCCCCTAACTACATGTCTCAGCTCACCCCACACACACACAACACACCCTCATGTCCCCCCCTAACTACATGTCTCAGCTCACCCCACAACACACCCTCATGTCCCCCTAACTACATGTCTGTGCTACAGCTCACCCCACAACACACCCTCATGTCCCCCTAACTACATGTCTCAGCTCACCCACAACACACCCTCATGTCCCCCTAACTACATGTCTCAGCTCACCCTCACCCAACACACCCTCATGTCTCCCTAACTACATGTCTCAGCTCACCCCACAACACACCCTCATGTCCCCCTAACTACATGTCTCTCAGCTCACCCCACAACACACCCTCATGTCCCCCTAACAACATGTCTCAGCTCACCCCACAACACACCCTCATGTCCCCCTAACTACATGTCTCAGCCTGCTGTACAGCTCACCCCACAACACACCCTCATGTCCCCCTAACTACATGTCTCAGCTCACCCCACAACACACCCTCATGTCCCCTAACTACATGTCTCAGCTCACCCCACAACACACCCTCATGTCCCCCTAACTACATGTCTCAGTTCACCCACAACACACCCTCATGTCCCCTAACTACATGTCTCAGTTCACCCCACAACACTTCCTCATGTCCCCTAACTACATGTCTCAGCTCACCCACAACACACCCTCATGTCCCCCTAACTACATGTCTCAGCCTGCTGTACAGCTCACCCCACAACACACCCTCATGTCCCCTCACTACATGTCTCAGCTCACCCCACAACACACCCTCATGTCCCCCTAACTACATGTCTCAGCTCACCCCACAACACACCCTCATGTCCCCCTCACTACATGTCTCAGCTCACCCCACATCACACCCTCATGTCTCCCTAACTACATGTCTCAGCTCACCCCACAACACACCCCTCATGTCCCCCTAACTACATGTACAGCTCACCCCACAACACACCCTCATGTCCCCCTAACTACATCTCTCAGCTCACCCCACAACACACCCTCATGTCCCCTAACTACATGCCTCAGCCTGCTGTACAGCTCACCCCACAACACACCCTCATGTCCCCTAACTACATGTCTCAGCCATGCTGTCTCAGCTCACCCCACAACACACCCTCATGTCCCCTAACTACATGTCTCAGCTCACCCACAACACACCCTCATGTCCCCCTAACTACATGCCTCAGCTTCAGCTCACCCCACAACACACCCTCATGTCTCCTAACTACATGTCTCAGCTCAGCCCACAACACACCCTCATGTCCCCTAACTACATGTCTCAGCCTGCTGTACAGCTCACCACAACACACCTCATGTCCCCCTAACTACATGTCTCAGCTCACCCCACAACACACCCATGTCCCCCTCACTACATGTCTCAGCCTGCTGTACAGCTCACCCCACAACACACCCTCATGTCCCCCTAACTACATGTCTCAGCTCACCCCACAACACACCCTCATGTCCCCCTCACTACATGTCTCTAGCCTGCTGTACAGCTCACCCCACAACACACCCTCATGTCCCCCTAACAACATGTCTCAGCTCACCCCACAACACACCCTCATGTCCCCCTAACTACATGCTCCCAGCCTGCTGTACAGCTCACCCCACAACACACCCTCATGTCCCCTAACTACATGTCTCAGCTCACCCCACAACACACCCTCATGTCCCCCCACTACATGTCTCAGCTCACTCCCACAACACACCCTCATGTCCCCCCTAACTACATGTCTCAGTTCACCCCACAACACACCCTCATGTCCCCAACTACATGTCTCCAGTCACTCCTGACAACACACCCTCATGTCTCCCCCAACTGGCTACGTCTCAGTTCACCCCACAACACACCCTCATGTCCCCCTCACTACATGTCTCAGCTCACCCCACAACACCTCATGAACTCCCTAACTACATGTCTCAGCTCACCCCACAACACACCCTCATGTCCCCCTAACTACATGTCTCAGCTCACCCCACAACACACCCTCATGTCCCCCTAACTACATGTCTCAGCCTGCTGTACAGCTCACCCCACAACACACCCTCATGTCCCCCTAACTACATGTCTCAGCCTGCTGTACAGCTCACCCCACATCACACCCTCATGTCCCCCTAACTACATGTCTCAGCTCACCCCACAACACACCCTCATGTCCCCCTAACTACATGTCTCAGCCTGCTGTACAGCTCACCCCACAACACACCCTCATGTCCCCCTAACTACATGTCTCAGCCTGCTGTACAGCTCACCCCACAACACACCCTCATGTCCCCCTAACTACATGTCTCAGCCTGCTGTACAGCTCACCCCACAACACACCCTCATGTCCCCCTAACTACATGTCTCAGCTCACCCCACAACACACCCTCATGTCCCCCTAACTACATGTCTCAGCTCACCCCACAACACACCCTCATGTCCCCCTAACTACATGTCTCAGCCTGCTGTACAGCTCACCCCACAACACACCCTCATGTCCCCCTAACTACATGTCTCAGCTCACCCCACAACACACCCTCATGTCTCCCTAACTACATGTCTCAGCTCACCCCACAACACACCCTCATGTCTCCCTAACTACATGTCTCAGCTCACCCCACAACACACCCTCATGTCCCCCTAACTACATGTCTCAGCTCACCCCACAACACACCCTCATGTCCCCCTAACTACATGTCTCAGCCTGCTGTACAGCTCACCCCACAACACACCCTCATGTCCCCCTAACTACATGTCTCAGCCTGCTGTACAGCTCACCCCACAACACACCCTCATGTCCCCCTAACTACATGTCTCAGCTCACCCCACAACACACCCTCATGTCTCCCTAACTACATGTCTCAGCCTGCTGTACAGCTCACCCCACAACACACCCTCATGTCTCCCTAACTACATGTCTCAGCTCACCCCACAACACACCCTCATGTCTCCCTAACTACATGTCTCAGTTCACCCCACAACACACCCTCATGTCCCCCTCACTACATGTCTCAGCTCACCCTACAACACACCCTCATGTCCCCCTAACTACATGTCTCAGCCTGTTGTACAGCTCACCCCACAACACACCCTCATGTCCCCTCACTACATGTCTCAGCTCACCCCACAACACACCCTCATGTCCCCTCACTACATGTCTCAGCTCACCCCACAACACACCCTCATGTCCCCTCACTACATGTCTCAGCTCACCCCACAACACACCCTCATGTCCCCTAACTACATGTCTCAGCCTGTTGTACAGCTCACCCCACAACACACCCTCATGTCCCCTAACTACATGTCTCAGCTCACCCCACAACACACCCTCATGTCCCCCTAACTACATGCCTCAGCCTGCTGTACAGCTCACCCCACAACACACCCTCATGTCCCCCTAACTACATGTCTCAGCTCACCCCACAACACACCCTCATGTCCCCTCACTACATGTCTCAGCCTGCTGTACAGCTCACCCCACAACACATCCTCATGTCCCCTAACTACATGTCTCAGCTCACCCCACAACACACCCTCATGTCCCCCTAACTACATGCCTCAGTCTGCTGTACAGCTCACCCCACAACACACCCTCATGTCCCCCTAACTACATGTCTCAGCTCACCCCACAACACACCCTCATGTCCCCCTAACTACATGTCTCAGCCTGCTGTACAGCTCACCCCACAACACACCCTCATGTCCCCCTAACTACATGTCTCAGTTCACCCCAAAACACACCCTCATGTCCCCCTAACTACATGTCTCAGCTCACCCCACAACACACCCTCATGTCTCCCTAACTACATGTCTCAGCCTGCTGTCTCAGCTCACCCCACAACACACCCTCATGTCCCCCTAACTACATGTCTCAGCCTGCTGTACAGCTCACCCCACAACACACCCTCATGTCCCCCTAACTACATGTCTCAGCTCACCCCACAACACACCCTCATGTCCCCCTCACTACATGTCTCAGCCTGCTGTACAGCTCACCCCACAACACACCCTCATGTCCCCCTAACAACATGTCTCAGCTCACCCCACAACACACCCTCATGTCCCCCTAACTACATGTCTCAGCCTGCTGTACAGCTCACCCCACAACACACCCTCATGTCCCCCTAACTACATGTCTCAGCTCACCCCACAACACACCCTCATGTCCCCCTAACTACATGTCTCAGCTCACCCCACAACACACCCTCATGTCTCCCTAACTACATGTCTCAGCTCACCCCACAACACACCCTCATGTCCCCCTAACTACATGTCTCAGCCTGCTGTACAGCTCACCCCACAACACTTCCTCATGTCCCCTAACTACATGTCTCAGCTCACCCCACAACACACCCTCATGTCCCCCTAACTACATGTCTCAGCCTGCTGTACAGCTCACCCCACAACACACCCTCATGTCCCCTCACTACATGTCTCAGCTCACCCCACAACACACCCTCATGTCCCCCTAACTACATGTCTCAGCTCACCCCACAACACACCCTCATGTCCCCCTAACTACATGTCTCAGCCTGCTGTACAGCTCACCCCACATCACACCCTCATGTCTCCCTAACTACATGTCTCAGCTCACCCCACAACACACCCTCATGTCCCCCTAACTACATGTCTCAGCCTGCTTTACAGCTCACCCCACAACACACCCTCATGTCCCCCTAACTACATCTCTCAGCTCACCCCAC
>NW_027001736.1:0-7138 GCF_036934945.1 Oncorhynchus masou masou
ATTTACATTTAAGTCATTTAGCAGACGCTCTTATCCAGAGCGACTTACAAATTGGTGAATTCACCTTCTGACATCCAGTGGAACAGCCACTTTACAATAGTGCATCTAAATCATTAAGGGGGGGTGGTGAGAAGGATTACTTATCCTATCCTAGGTATTCCTTGAAGAGGTGGGGTTTCAGGTGTCTCCGGAAGGTGGTGATTGACTCCGCTGTCCTGGCGTCGTGAGGGAGTTTGTTCCACCATTGGGGGCCAGAGCAGCGAACAGTTTTGACTGGGCTGAGCGGGAACTGTACTTCCTCAATGGTAGGGAGGCGAGCAGGCCAGAGGTGGATGAACGCAGTGCCCATGCTTGGGTGTAAGGGCCTGATCAGAGCCTGGAGGTACTGCGGTGCCGTTCCCCTCACAGCTCCGTAGGCAAGCACCGTGGTCTTGTAAGCGGATGCGAGCTTCAACTGGAAGCCAGTGGAGAGGCGGAGGAGCGGGGGTGCGTAAGCACTTTGTTTAGAAGTGGCCTTTTATTCTCCCCAGCACAAGATTCACCTGTGTAATGATCACGCTGTTTAAGCAGCTTCTTGATATGCCACACCTGTCAGGTGGGTGGATTATCTGTGCAAAGGAGAAATGCTCACTAACAGGGATGTAAACAAATTTGTGAACAACATTTGAGATAAATAAGATTTGTGTGCGTCTGGAACATTTCTGGGATCTTTTATTTCAGCCCATGAAACATGGGACCAACACTTTACATGTTTTATTTATATTGTCTGGTTTTTGGTTTCGTTCTCACCTAAATGTGTTATCACTGCACTTCAACCATTTGAAAGCACAGCAAAGTTGAAATGGAAATGCAATGTTGGATATTTTGTTTATTTATACAACAACTTAATGTGTTATCAAATCAAACTTTAAATGCACTTTAAATAAAAGTTTGATTTAATTTAATCCTATTTGTTATGTACTTGAGTGAAGACCCAAAAGCGGTTTTAACAGAAAACAGAGTTCTTTAATGAAAAAACAGGAATGGCATAAATCCTCTTCCAACGTGGTCAATGGAACAAAAAGAACGTTAGTATAATGCAGGATGCACCTGCCAGGCAGACTCCGACAGGATAGGACAAGGTGGAAGCAAACGCGACGACAGCTTGCTTCTGGCATCAAAAAACACAAACAAGAATCAGACACTGAAAGTAGCAGGAACAGAGAGAGAAATAGAGACCTAATCAGAGGGGAAGAGAGAACAGGTGTGAAAGAGTGAATGAGCTAGTTAGAGGAGATGTAGAACAGCTGAAGAATGAGAGACAGAGAAGGTAACCTAAAAAGACCAGCAGAGAGAGACAGAGTGAAGAGAAAGGACAGGAACAGACATAACAAGACATGACAGTACCCCCCACTCACCGAGCGCCTCCTGGCGCACTCGAGGAGAAACCTGGCGGCAAACGGAGGAAATCATCGATCAGCGAACGGTCCAGCACGTCCCGAGAGGGGAACCCAACTCCTCCTCAGGACCGTACCCCTCCCAATCCACTAGGTACTGATGACCCCACGGCCCCGAGGGCGCATGTCCAAATCTTACGAACCCTGTAGATGGGTGCGCCCTCGACAAGGATGGGGGGAGGGGACGGGGGCGCGAAGAGCCGGGCTTAACACAGGAGACATGGAAGACCGGGTGAACGCGAGCGAAAGATAGCGCGGGAGAAGAAGTCGCACTCGACAGGATTAATGACCTGAGAAATACGGAACGGACCAATGAACCGCGGGGCCAACTTGCGAGAAGCTGTCTTAGGGGAAGGTTCTGAGTGGAGAGCCATACTCTCTGACCGCGCAATATCTAGGGACTCTTGGTCCTACGCTTATTAGCGGCCCTCACAGTCTGCGCCCTGTACGGCAAAGTGCCGACCTGACCCCCCTTCCAGGTGCGCCGCAACGCTGGACAAAAGCCTGAGCGGAGGGACGCAGGACTCGAGCTGAGATGAGAACAGCGGAGGCTGGTACCCGAGGCTACACTGAAAAGGGGATAGACCGGTAGCAGACGGGGAAGCGAGATTGTGGGCGTACTCTGCCCAGGGGAGCTGTTCTGACCAAGACGAGGGTTACGAAAGAAAGACTGCGTAAAATGCGACCAACAGTCTGATTGGCCCGTTCGACGGCCGTTAGACTGGGGATGAAAGCCGGACCGAGACTGACGGAAGCCCCAATCAAACGGCAAAACTCCCTCCAAAAGTGGAGACGTGAACTGCGGGCCTCTGTCGGAACGACGTCAGACGGAAGGCCATGGTCGGAAAACATTCTCGATAAGGATCTGAGCCGTCTCCTTAGCAGAAGGAGCTTATCGAGAGGAATGAAATGAGCCGCCTTAGAGAATCTATCGACAACCGTAAGAATAACTGTCTTCCCCGCTGATGAAGGCAGTCCGGTGATAAAATCTAAAGCGATGTGAGACCACGGTCGAGAGGGAATGGGAAGCGGTCTGAGACGGCCGGCAGGAGGAGAGTTCCCAGATTTAGTCTGCGCGCAGACCGAACAAGCGGCGACAAATCGACGCGCGTCACGTTCCCGAGTGGGCCACCAGAAACGCTGGCGAATGGAACGCGTACCCCGAACGCCGGGGTGGCCGGCTAACTTGGCAGAGTGGGCCCACTGAAGAACGGCCGGACGAGTAGGAACGGAACGGACAGAAAGGTTCCTAGGACAAGCTCGCGGCGACGGAGTGTGAGCGAGTGCTTGCTTTACCTGCCTCTCAATTCCCCAGACAGTCAACCCGACAACACGCCCGTCAGGAGTCCCTCGGGGTCGGTGGAGACCTCAGAAGAACTGAAGAGACGAGATAAAGCATCAGGCTTGGTGTTTGAGCCCCGGACGATAAGAAATAACAAACTCGAAACGAGCGAAAAACAGAGCCCAACGAGCCTGATCGCGCATTAAGTCGTTTGGCTGAACGGATGTACTCAAGGTTCCTATGGTCAGTCCAACGACAAAAGGAAACGGTCGCCCCCTCCAACCACTGTCGCCCATTCGCCTAGGGCTAGCGGATGGCGAGCAGTCAGCGATTACCAACATCATAGTTACGTTCTGAGCGGCGATAAGCGATGAGAGAAAAACGCGCAAGGATGGACCTTTACCGTCAGAGAGAGAGCGCTGAGAAAGAATGGCTCCACGCCCACCTCTGACGCGTCAACCTCAACAACAAACTGTCTAGAGATGTCAGGTGTAACAAGAATAGGAGCGGATGTAAAACGATTCTTAAGAAGATCAAAAGCTCCCTGGGCGGAAACGGACCACTTAAAGCACGTCTTAACAGAAGTAAGGGCTGTGAGGGGGAGCTGCCACCTGACCCGAAATTACGGATGAAACGACGATAGAAGTAGCGAAGCCCAGAAGCGCTGCAGCTCGACGCGTGACTTAGGAACGGGCCAATCAATGACAGCCTGGACCTTAGCGGGATCCATCTTAATGCCCTCCAGCGGAAATAACGGAACCGAGAAAAGGACAGAGCGGCATGAAAAATGCACTTCTCAGCCTTCACATAAAGACAGTTCTCCAAAGGCGCTGGAGGACGCGTCGCACGTGCTGAACATGAATCGAGAGACGGTGAAAAAATCAGGATATCGTCCATGTAAACGAAAACAAAAATGTTCAGCATGTCTCTCAGGGACGTCGTTAACTAGTGCCTGAAAGACAGCTGGAGCGTTAACGAGGCCGAAAGGAAGAACCCGGTATTCAAAGTGCCTAACGGGTGTTAAACGCCGTCTTCCACTCGTCCCCCTCCCTGATGCGCACGAGATGGTAGGCGTTACGAAGGTCCAATTTGGTGAAAAACCTGGCTCCCTGCAGGATCTCGAAGGCTGAAGACATAAGAGGAAGCCGATAAACGATTCTTAACTGTTATGTCATTCAGCCCTCGATAATCCACGCATGGGGCGCAGGGACCCGTCCTTCTTCTGAACAAAAAAAACCCCGCTCCGGCGGGAGAGGAGGAGGAGACTATGGTACCGGCGTCGAGCGAAACCGACAAATAATCCTCGAGAGCCTTACGTTCGGGAGCCGACAGAGTATAATCTACCCCGGGGGGGAGTAGTTCCGGAAGGAGATCAATACTACAGTCATACGACCGGTGTGGAGGGAGAGAAGTGGCCTTGGAACGACTGAACACCGTGCGCAGATCGTGATACTCCTCCGGCACCCCTGTCAAATCGCCAGGCTCCTCCTGTGAAGAAGAGACAGAGGAAACAGGAGGGATAGCAGACATTAAACAGGTCACATGACAGAAACATTCCAGGATAGGATAGTATTACTAGACCAATTAATAGAAGGGTTATGGCGCACTAGCCAGGGATGACCCAAAACAACAGGTGTAAAAGGTGAACGAAAAATTAAAAAAGAAATGGTTTCGCTATGATTACCAGAGACAGTGAGGGTTAAAGGCAGCGTCTCACGCTGAATCTTAAGGAGAGAACTACCATCTAAAGCGAACAAGGCCGTGGGCTCCCCTAACTGTCTGAGAGGAATGTCATGTTCCCGAGCCCAGGTCTCGTCCATAAAACAGCCCTCCGCCCCAGAGTCTATCAAGGCACTGCAGGAAGCAGATGAACCGGGCCAGCGGAGATGGACCGGAAAAGTAGTGCGTGATCCAGAAGGAGAGGCCTGAGTAGTTGCGCTCACCAGTAGCCCTCCTCTTACTGATGAGCTCTGGCTTTTACTGGACATGAGGTGACAAAATGACCAGCGGAGCCGCAGTAGAGACAGAGGCGGTGGTGATTCTCCGTTCCTTCTCCTTGGCCGAGATGCGGATACCCCCCAGCTGCATAGGCTCAGCATCCGAGCCGGCGGAGGAGGGTGGCAGTGATGCGGCAGGTGGCAGTGATGTGGAGAGGGGAGCAGCGGAGAACGCGAGCTCCTTTCCACGAGGCTCGGCGGAAGATCAAACCGTCGCTCTGTCTGCGAATAGCGAGAGCTATTAAGGGAGTCCAGACTGGAAGGAACCTCCCGGGAGAGGATCTCGTCCTTAACCTCGACGAGGAGACCCTCCAGAAAACGAGCGAGCAAAAGCCGGCTCGTTCCAGTCACTTGAGGCAGCGAGTGCGAAACTCAATAGAATAATCCGTTATGGATCGATTCCCCTGACATAGGGAAGACAGGGCCCTGGAAGCCTCCTCCCCAAAAACAGAACGGTCAAAAACCCGTATCATCTCCTCCTTAAAGTCTTGATACTGGTTAATACACTCAGCCCTCGCCTCCCAGACTGCCGTGCCCCCACTCCACGCGCCCGTCCGGTAAGGAGAGAAATGACGTAGGCGATGCGGGCTGCGCTCCTGGAGTAAGTGTTGGGCTGGAGAGAGAACACCACATCACATTGAGTGAGGAATGAGCGGCACTCAGTGGGCTCCCCAGAGTAACACGGCGGGTTGTTGATCCTGGGCTCCGGAGACTCGGAAACCCTGGAAGTGGGCGGTGGATCGAGGTGGAGTTGGTGAACCTGTCTTGTGAGGTCCGAGACTTGGACTGCCAGGGTCTCACCGGCATGTCGAGCAGCAGACAATTCCTCCTCGTGTCTGCCTAGCATCGCTCCCTGGATCTCGACGGCGGAGTGAAAAGGGTCCGGAGCCGCTGGGTCCATTCTTGGTCTGATTCTTCTGTTATGTACTTGAGTGAAGACCCAAAAGCGGTTTTAACAGAAAACAGAGTTCTTTAATGAAAAAACAGGAATGGCATAAATCCTCTTCCAACGTGGTCAATGGAACAAAAAGAACGTTAGTATAATGCAGGATGCACCTGCCAGGCAGACTCCGACAGGATAGGACAAGGTGGAAGCAAACGCGACGACAGCTTGCTTCTGGCATCAAAAACACAAACAAGAATCAGACACTGAAAGTAGCAGGAACAGAGAGAAATAGAGACCTAATCAGAGGGGGAAGAGAGAACAGGTGTGAAAGAGTGAATGAGCTAGTTAGAGGAGATGTAGAACAGCTGAAGAATGAGAGACAGAGAAGGTAACCTAAAAAGACCAGCAGAGAGAGACAGAGTGAAGAGAAAGGACAGGAACAGACATAACAAGACATGACACCTATTCTTAAAGCTTGAAACCCTAGGCCTATATGTACAGTACCAGTCAAATGTTTGGACACACCTACTCATTCAAGGGTTTTTCCTTATTTGTACTATTTTCTACATTGTAGAATAATAGTGAAGACATCAAAACTATGAAATACCACATACGGAATCATGTAGTAATCAAAAAAGTGTTAAGCAAATCAAAATATATATATCACCCTTTGCCTTGATGACAGCTTTGCACACTCCTGGAATTCTCTCAACCAGCTTCATGAGGAATGCTTTTCCAACAGTCTTGAAGCAGTTCCAACATATGCTCAGCACTTGTTGGCT
This sequence comes from Oncorhynchus masou masou, assembly GCF_036934945.1. Lineage (NCBI taxonomy): Eukaryota > Metazoa > Chordata > Actinopteri > Salmoniformes > Salmonidae > Oncorhynchus > Oncorhynchus masou. The sequence continues at coordinate 6,384 of NW_027001736.1, forward strand.
GTTTTTCCTTCACTCTGCGGCCTAACTCATCCCAAACCATCTCAATTGGGTTGAGGTCGGATGATTGTGGAGGCAAGGTCATCTGAGGAAGCACTCCATCACTCTCCTTCATGGTAAAATACCCCTTACACAGCCTGGAGGTGTGTTTTGGGTCATTGTCCTGTTGAAAAACAAAAGCTGGTCCCACTTGCTTGCAAACCAGATGGGATGGCGTATCGCTGCAGAATGCTGTGGTAGCAATACTGGTTAAGTTGGCCTTGAATTCTAAATAAATCACAGACAGTGTCACCAGCAAAGCACCCCCACACCTTAACACCTCCTCCTCCATTCTTCACGGTGGGAACCACACATGCAGAGATAATCTGTTCACCTGCTCTGCGTCTCTCAAATCTGGACTCATCAGACCAAAGGACATATTTCCACCGGTCTAATGTCCATTATTCGTGTTTCTTGGCCCAATCAAGTTTCCTTCTTTTTAGTGTCCTTTAGTAGTGGTTTCTTTGCAGCAATTCGACCATGAAGGCCTGATTAACGCAGTCTCCTCTGAACAGTTGATGTTGAGATGTGTCTGTTACTTGAACCCTGTGAAGCATTTATTTGGGATGCAATCTGAGATGCAGTTAACTCTAATGAACTTACCCTCTGCAGCAGAGGAGACTCTGCGTCTTCCTTTCCTGTGACGGTCCTCATGAGAGCCAGTTTCATCATAGCGCTTGATGGTTTTGCGACTGCCCCTTGAAAAAACTTTCAAAGTT
>NW_027001737.1:0-127500 GCF_036934945.1 Oncorhynchus masou masou
GGCCAGCCAACCCTGGTATACAAAGTATATCAGTGACTGAGCCTACGAGTGACTAGAGAGAAGGCCAGCCAACCCTGGTATACAAAGTATATCAGTGACTGAGCCTATGAGTGACTAGAGAAGGCCAGCCAACCCTGGTATACAAAGTATATCAGTGACTGAGCCTATGAGTGACTAGAGAAGGCCAGCCAACCCTGGTATACAAAGTATATCAGTGACTGAGCCTATGAGTGACTAGAGAAGGCCAGCCAACCCTGGTATACAAAGTATACCAGTGACTGAGCCTTCGAGTGACTAGAGAAGGCCAGCCAACCCTGGTATACAAAGTATACCAGTGACTGAGCCTACGAGTGACTAGAGAAGGCCAGCCAACCCTGGTATACAAAGTATATCAGTGACTGAGCCTTCGAGTGACTAGAGAAGGCCAGCCAACCCTGGTATACAAAGTATACCAGTGACTGAGCCTTCGAGTGACTAGAGAAGGCCAGCCAACCCTGGTATACAAAGTATACCAGTGACTGAGCCTACGAGTGACTAGAGAAGGCCAGCCAACCCTGGTATACAAAGTATACCAGTGACTGAGCCTACGAGTGACTAGAGAAGGCCAGCCAACCCTGGTATACAAAGTATATCAGTGACTGAGCCTTCGAGTGACTAGAGAAGGCCAGCCAACCCTGGTATACAAAGTATATCAGTGACTGAGCCTTCGAGTGACTAGAGAAGGCCAGCCAACCCTGGTATACAAAGTATATCAGTGACTGAGCCTTCGAGTGACTAGAGAAGGCCAGCCAACCCTGGTATACAAAGTATACCAGTGACTGAGCCTTCGAGTGACTAGAGAAGGCCAGCCAACCCTGGTATACAAAGTATATCAGTGACTGAGCCTACGAGTGACTAGAGAAGGCCAGCCAACCCTGGTATACAAAGTATACCAGTGACTGAGCCTTCGAGTGACTAGAGAAGGCCAGCCAACCCTGATGTACAACGTGCAGTGGGGCGTAAGGGTTTTGCAGTTTAAAATAAAAAAGTGCCATGGTAAAGGGTGTCAATTGACCTCAAACACTGAGCGGAAGCATTCATATATAAAATACCCCCAAAGTCTAGTAAAGACATAAATGTAGCTGATACTCGCCTCCTTCTGGCTTCAAAAGAAAAACAGGCCTTATTCCTAAAATAAAATCCCAATTTCAGATTCAATTTTTTGGTAAATTTGTAAATATGCAATTTAAAAGAGAAGCCGTCATCAACTAAAATTCCAAGATATTTTTATGAGGTTACAGTCATTGCCCTGACAGGTAGTAATAGGTGAAAGGTTCAGTGGTCTATTTCTTGCTTTAGAAAACACCATTAGTTGAGTTTTGTCAGTATTGAGGATAAGCTTCAATTGACACAAGGTATGTTGAACAGTATAAAAAGCAGGGCTAAGAGAAGAATCACAGTGTTTATAGTGATAAACATTTGACCAACTGCAGTTACATCAAAATAAATCAAGGCTGCATCCCAAACGGAACCCTATTCCCTATATAGTGCACTACTTTAGACCAGAGCCCTATTCCCTAATTAGTGCACTACTTTAGACCAGAGCCCTATGACACCCTATTCCCTATATAGTGCAATACTTTAGACAAGAGCCCTATGACACCCTCTTCCCTATATAGTGCACTACTTTAGACCAGAGCCCTTTGACATCCTATTCCCTATATAGTGCACTACTTTAGACCAGAGCCCTATTCCCTAATTAGTGCACTACTTTAGACCAGAGCCCTATGACACCCTATTCCCTATATAGTGCAATACTTTAGACAAGAGCCCTATGACACCCTCTTCCCTATATAGTGCACTACTTTAGACCAGAGCCCTTTGACATCCTATTCCCTATATAGTGCACTACTTTAGACCAGAGCCCTTTGACATCCTATTCCCTATATAGTGCACTACTTTAGACCAGAGCCCTTTGACATCCTATTCCCTATATAGTGCACTACTTTAGACCAGAGCCCTATGACACCCTATTCCCTATATAGTGCAATACTTTAGACAAGAGCCCTATGACACCCTCTTCCCTAATTAGTGCACTACTTTAGACCAGAACCCTATTCCCTAATTAGTGCACTACTTTAGACCAGAGCCCTATTCCCTAATTAGTGCACTACTTTAGACCAGAGCCCTATTCCCTAATTAGTGCACTACTTTAGACCAGAGCCCTATTCCCTATATAGTACACTACTATAGACCAGAGCCCTATTCCCTATATAGTACACTACGATAGACCAGAGCCCTATTCCCTATGTAGTGGTACTACTATAGACCAGGGCCATATTCCCTATATAGTGGTACTACTATAGACCAGGGCCCTATTCCCTATATAGTACACTTCTATAGACCAGAGCACTATTCCCTATATAGTACACTACTATAGACCAGAGCCCTATTCCCTATATAGTGGTACTACTATAGACCAGGGCCCTATTCCCTATATAGTACACTTCTATAGACCAGGGCCCTATTCCCTATATAGTACACTACTATAGACCAGAGCCCTATTCCCTATATAGTACACTACTATAGACCAGAGCCCTATTCCCTATATAGTACACTGCTATAGACCAGAGCCCTATTCCCTATATAGTACACTACTATAGACCAGAGCCCTATTCCCTATATAGTACACTACTATAGACCAGAGCCCTATTCCCTATATAGTACACTACTATAGACCAGAGCCCTATTCCCTACATAGTACACTACTATAGACCAGAGCCCTATTCCCTATATAGTGCACTACTTTAGACCAGAGCCCTATTCCCTATATAGTACACTACCATAGACCAGAGCCCTATTTCCTATATAGTACACTACTATAGACCAGAGCCCTATTCCCTATATAGTGCACTACTATAGACCAGAGCCCTATTCCCTATATAGTACACTGCTATAGACCAGAGCCCTATTCCCTATATAGTACACTACCATAGACCAGAGCCCTATTCCCTATATAGTGCACTACTATAGACCAGAGCCCTATTCCCTATATAGTGCACTACTATAGACCAGAGCCCTATTCCTGTATAGTACACTGCTATAGACCAGAGCCCTATTCCCTATATAGTACACTGCTAGGGCTCTGGTCTATAGTAGTGTACTGTGAAGGGAATATGGAGCCATTTGGGACATAGACAGTGTAATCTGATTTGATTGTGCTGTTAATGTGGACACTTAATTTATCAATTAAGAGAACATCCTGTGCCAGTTTTCACACATAGATAGTATGGATGGAGAGAGGCAGGGAAGTAGCGGGGGAGGCAGAGAGGCAGGGAAGGAGGGAGGGAGGCAGAGAGGCAGGGAAGGAGCGGGGGAGGCAGAGAGGCAGGGAAGGAGCGAGGGAGGCAGGGAGGCTGGGAAGGAGGGAGGGAGGCAGGGAAGGAGGGGGGAGGCAGAGAGGCAGGGAAGGAGCGGGGGAGGCAGGGAGGCAGGGAGGCAGAGAGGGAGGGAAGGAGCGAGGGGAGGCAGAGAGGCAGGGAAGGAGGGGGAGGCATAGAGGCAGGGAAGGAGGGGGGAGGCAGAGAGGCAGGGAAGGAGGGAGGGAGGCAGAGAGCTAGTGAAGGAGCGAGGGAGAAAGAGAGGCAGGGAAGGAGCGGGGGAGGCAGGGAGGCAGGGAAGGAGGGAGGGAGGCAGGGAAGGAGCGAGGGAGGCAGGGAAGGAACGAGGGAGGCAGAGAGGCAGGGAAGGAGGGGGGAGAGGCAGGGAGGCAGGGAAGGAGGGGGGAGGCAGAGAGGCAGGGAAGGAGCAGGGGAGGCAGGGAGGCAGGGAGGCAGAGAGGGAGGGAAGGAGCGAGGGAGGCAGAGAGGCAGGGAAGGAGGGGGGAGGCATAGAGGCAGGGAAGGAGGGGGAGGCAGAGAGGCAGGGAAGGAGGGAGGGAGGCAGAGAGCTAGTGAAGGAGCGAGGGAGAAGAGAGGCAGGGAAGGAGCGGGGGAGGCAGGGAGGCAGGGAAGGAGGGAGGGAGGCAGGGAAGGAGCGAGGGAGGCAGGGAAGGAACGAGGGAGGCAGAGAGGCAGGGAAGGAGGGGGGAGAGGCAGGGAGGCAGGGAAGGAGGGGGGAGGCAGAGAGGCAGGGAAGGAGCAGGGGAGGCAGGGAGGCAGGGAAGGAGGGAGGGAGGCAGGGAAGGAGCGAGGGAGGCAGAGAGGCAGGGAAGGAGGGAGGGAGGCAGGGAAGGAGGGGGGAGGCAGAGAGGCAGGGAAAGAGCGAGGGAGTCAGAGAGGCAGGGAAGGAGGGAGGGAGGCAGGGAGGCAGGGAAGGAGGGGGGAAGGCAGAGAGGCAGGGAAAGATCGAGGGAGGCAGAGAGGCAGGGAGGAAGGGAGGAAGGGACAGAGGGATGGATTAATTAATTAATGGAGGGATGAATGAATGACCATGAACACTGCTATGTATTTCCTGTCCAGAGAGTTAAGCATTTGTATTCAAAGAAGCAAGATAGTGAAATGTTAGGTGTGTGTGGTTGGGTGCATGCGTGCGTGTGTGTGCGTGTGTGTGCGTGTGTATTCATCTTAATGTGACAGACCTTGTGTAATGTTCAAGGTCTGTTGGGATCAGTCATACAACAGGAGAATAGTACTCCCCCACCATACATACATTATCACTGCAATCTGGCTATCATCACTGCCTTTCTGTGTAAAATCCATCTTGAACAGGCATAAATGTGTCACAGTTTTGTTTAAAGGATCGTTGTAGCCTGGGTGCCAGTCTGTTTCCGGTCTCTTGCCAACTCAGAAACAGACTGGCACCCAGGCTAAGTAATCAATGGGGAAAAGCAGACCTTTCCACTTTCTCTGACCGCTGATGACCTGAGGATACCCAACAGAGAGAGATCACAGCCAATAGATAGCCCATCGAGAGAGGTCAGAGGTCAGTGGAAAACATGTTGCACTGGGCTTGACCCTAGGCTAGAGGTCAAACCAGTTGTTGACAGATAGATAAGCTACCTGACTTTCCTAAAGCAGACCACCATCCTAAAACAGACCACCCTAAAGCTGACCCACCTAAAGCAGACCGCCCTAGAACAGACTGCCCTAGAACAGACCGCCCTAAAACAGACACCCTTAAAGCAGACCGCCCTAGAACAGACTGCCCTAGAACAGACACCCTTAAAGCAGACCGCCCTAGAACAGACTGCCCTAAAACAGACACCCTTAAAGCAGACCGCCCTAGAACAGACCGCCCTAAAACAGACACCCATAAAGCAGACCGCCCTAAAACAGACACCCATAAAGCAGACCGCCCTAAAGCAGACCGCCCTAAAGCAGACTGCCCTAGAACAGACACCCTTAAAGCAGACCGCCCTAAAGCAGACTGCCCTAGAACAGACACCCTTAAAGCAGACTGCCCTAGAACAGACACCCTTAAAGCAGACCGCCCTAAAGCAGACTGCCCTAGAACAGACACCCTTAAAGCAGACCGCCCTAAAGCAGACTGCCCTAGAACAGACACCCTTAAAGCAGACCGCCCTAAAGCAGACTGCCCTAGAACAGACACCCTTAAAGCAGACCGCCCTAAAGCAGACCGCCCTAAAGCAGACTGCCCTAGAACAGACACCCTTAAAGCAGACCGCCCTAAAGCAGACTGCCCTAGAACAGACACCCTTAAAGCAGACCGCCCTAAAGCAGACTGCCCTAGAACAGACACCCTTAAAGCAGACCGCCCTAAAGCAGACTGCCCTAAAACAGACCGCCCTAAAGCAGACCTCTTTCTCTCTCTTTCTCTCTCTCTCTTCTCCTCTCTCCTCTCCCACAAGAAGGGCCACTTGTTCAACACTTGTTGAGCAATCAAGGCCAAGTCGGACAGGTTTCAGGTTCCCATGAGTTCTCTCTCTCTCTCTCTCTCTCTCTCTCTCTCTCTCTCTCTCTCTCTCTCTCTCTCTCTCTCTCTCTCCTTCTCTCTCTCCGTCTCTCTCTCTCTCTCGTTCTCTCTCTCTTTCTCTCTCCCTCTCTCTCGTTCTCTCTCTCTTTCTCTCTCTCTCTCTCTTATTCTCTCTCTCGTTCTCTCGTTCTCTCGTTCTCTCTCTCTTTCTCTTTCTCTCTCTCTCGTACTCTCTCTCTCTTTCTCTCTCTCTCCCTCTCTCTCGTTCTCTCCCTCTCTCTCTCTTTCTCACTCTCTCGTTCTCTCGTTCTCTCGTTCTCTCTCTCTTTCTCTCTCTCTCTTTCTCTTTCTCTCTCTCGTTCTCTCTCTCTTTCTCTCTCCCTCTCTCTCGTTCTCTCGTTCTCTCTCTCTTTCTCTTTCTCTCTCTCGTTCTCTCTCTCTTTCTCTCGTTCTCTCTCCCTTTCTCTTTCTCTCTCTCTCGTTCTCTCTCTCTTTCTCTTTCTCTCTCTCGTTCTCTCTTTCTTTCTCTCTCCCTCTCTCTCTCTCTCTCTCTCTCTCACAGTTAGTCATCCCTTTGTTCTTCTCCTCTCCCACAAGAAGGGCCACCCCTCTCACTACTCACCCCCCTCTTTCTTTTTCCCAGGGATCCTCGCCCCAAGCAAATCCTCTGGCCATGGGCCAGTTTCACTCGTGTGCTTGCCAGTGCATGTATGTGTGTGTGTGCATGCACGTACATGTGCGCTTGCGATACTCTAGTTTCACTCCAGTCATCGTCTGCCAGGGACCTGCTAGACAACAGGTGTAACAAGAGGTATATCTAGCAATGGCTTCAGACGATTGGCTAATACCTATTACCCATCCACTTCCTGGTCATTCAAATCCACTGTTACAGTTATGCCCCAAGGCACTGTTATGACTTGACTTGACTAATGTCACTTCCTCATACACAGAGAGACGTTGAACCAACATATGCTGTGACTTTCTAATTGAGTTACGTGACAATGGGAATATGAGACTAGTTTGTTTCTTTTTGACAGGGGAGGATGGTCGGTAAGGAATTTGCCAATTAACTAAAGATGAAAAACGAAAGAAGTCACAAAACAAGCCAACCTGTCAGTCGTATCGACTATTAGGTTGAATCTGAACCCCTTTCATCCCTATTTTCAACAGTAAACGGTCAGTTTCTTCTCTCTGCCTTAAAAAGGGAAGTCTGTCTCCCTCTCCCTCTCCCTCTCCCTCTCCCTCTCTCTCTCTCTCTCTCTCTCTCTCTCTCTCTCTCTCTCTCTCTCTCCCTCTCTATCTCCCTCTCCTCTCCCTCTCCCTCTCTCTCTCCCTCTCCCTCTCCCTCTCCCTCTCCCTCTCTCTCTCTCTCTCTCTCTCTCTCTCTCTCTCTCTCTCTCCCTCTCCCTCTCCCTCTCCCTCCCTCTCCCTCTCCCTCTCCCTCTCTCTCTCCCTCTCCCTCTCCCTCTCTCTCTCTCTCTCCCTCTCCCTCTCCCTCTCCCTCCCTCTCCCTCCCTCTCCCTCTCCCTCTCCCTCTCCCTCTCCCTCTCCCTCTCCCTCTCCCTCTCTCTCTCCCTCTCCCTCTCCCTCTCCCTCTCCCTCTGATAGAATCCCAGGTTCCACAGAGGGTGGTGTGGTAATAATTTTGTGCTATGACACATTCACGACATGACCCATCGTTGATGAACACAGTAACTCTGAAATGGTGATACACAAGGTTAGTGGGTGCGAACAATATAGGAAAAGGAAAAAGTCCAGCATGAACTGTTGGGTGTGTTTACTCTCTGTTTCCACCATCATCCCATATACATTAATAGTGAAAGATATAGAGCCAATTGGAAATGACCATCAAGCATCAAACTCTCTCCGTCAAGCACACTGTCCAAACTCTGTCCATCAAACTGGTCATCAAACTCTGTCCATCAAACTGGTCATCAAACTCTGTCCATCAAGCACACCGTCCAAACTCTGTCCATCAAGCACACTGTCCAAACTCTGTCCATCAAACTGGTCATCAAACTCTGTCCATCAAGCACACTGTCCAAACTCTGTCCATCAAACTGGTCATCAAACTCTGTCCATTAAGCACACTGTCCAAACTCTGTCCATCAAACTCTGTCCATCAAGCACACTGTCCAAACTCTGTCCATCAAACTCTGTCCATTAAGCACACTGTCCAAACTCTGTCCATTAAGCACACTGTCCAAACTCTGTCCATCAAGCACACTGTTCAAACTCTGTCCATCAAACTCTGTCCATCAACATCATGGTAGAGTGACTGTAATACACAAACAGTAATACACAAACCAGGCTCTATACATCACCATTTAACAGAGCTGTGCTAGTGGAATTATAAGTATGGCTGTAGTAGGCTACTTGACATTTAACACACAGGTACTGATGAGCTGATTACCACTTCAAACAGCCAATCAGAGAGCCATTACGCTGACCCCAGACTGAGGTCGTTATCAGCACTTCCTGACTCATCACACACACACACACACACACACACACACACACACACACACACACACACACACACACACACACACACACACACACACACACTCACACACACTCACACACACACACACACACACACACACACACACACACACACACACACACACACACACACACACACACACACACACACACACACACACACACACACACACACACACACACACACACACACACACACACAGCACGAATCATCTGGCTGCTGTGAAAGACATCGTTCAGGGAATAAAGAAAGAAATTAAATTAATAAGAACTAAATTAAGGAAGGCATACACATTTGAGGTTTTTGGAATGGCCAATTGAGATGTTGTGGCAGGACATTAAATGAGTAGTTCGTGCTTGAAAACACACAAATGTCGCTGCGTTAAAAGTAGTTCTGCATGGAAGAGTGGGCCAGAATTCATCCACAGTGATATGAGAGACTGATCAACAACTACAGGAAGTGTTTGGTTGGAGTCACTGCAGCTAAAGTTGGCACAACCACTTATTGAGTATAAAGGAGCAATTACTTTTTCACACAGGGGAAATGGGTGTTGCATAACTTTGTTAATGAAATAAGTATGTAATTGTTGTGTTATTTGTTCCCTCGGGTTCCTCTTTATCTAATATTAGGTTTTGGTTGAAAATCTGATAACATTGAGTATCAAAAATATATAAATAAATAGAGAAAATCATAAAAGGGGTGCAAATGCTTTTTCACGGCGTTGTATATGCTGCTATCAACGACCCTGCTTCGCGGTACACAGACAAGGGCTCAGCTGCCTTGGCCTTCTTCAGAACATACTGCACATCATCATGTGCTCATCTATCACTCCAGTGTTCATCTGCTAAATTGTAATTACTTTGCTACTATGGCCTATTTATGGCCTTACCTCCTCACGCCATTTACACACACTGTATATAGACTTTATTTTTTATTTAATTTTTTACTATTGTGTTATTGACTGTAGTTTTGTTTACTCCATGTGTAACTCTATTGTTGTTGTTTGTGTCGCACTGCTTTGCTTTATCTTGGCCAGGTTGCAGTTGTAAATTAGAACTCAACTGGCCTACCTGGTTAAATAAAGGTGAAATTAAAAAAAAAAATACTCTACCGAAAGTTACAGACTCACAGCTATCATACTCATATGATATTTATGCGTCTAACTTTCTCACTCATCATTATTCACAATTCATTCAGGATTATCCATAACCATGGTAACATCCACATGAATGTAATAATGTTTAGAAACATATTATATTCTTATTTACAATAAAAGTGACTCCAAAATGACACAATACATTATTCACCGTTCAATTTTATTGGTCACTGTCACGTCCTGACCTTAGTTCCTTTTGTATGTCTCTATTTTAGCTTGGTCAGGGCGTGAGTTGGGGTGGGCATTCTATGTGTTTGTTCTATGTTTTGTATTTCTGGTTTTGGCCTGGTATGGTTCCCAATCAGCGGCAGCTGGTTATCGTTGTCTCTGACTGAGAACCATACTTAGGCAGCCTGTTTTCCCACTGTGGGTTGTGGGTTGTTTTCTGTCTTGTGTTGCTGCACCTTACAGGACTGGTTCGTTTTCGTTTCACTCTCTTTGTTATTTTGTTTAGTGTTCATGTTCTAATAAAATAACATGAACACTTACCACGCTGCGCATTGGTCCGATCCTTCATACTCCTCGTCAGAAGAGGAAGAAAACCGTTACAGTCACAAAATAATCTGAAACACAACCTAATCAAACAACAAATGTGTAGAGTCACAAACTTGATGAAGTCATTATGTATTAGGAATATGGCACCCAATACTACACGTTTTTACCACACACACACACACACACACACACACACACACACACACACACACACACACACACACACACACACACACACACACACACACACACACACACACACACACACACACACACACACACACACACACACACACACCTCAGGCATATTAATATCCCTGTAGCCAATAATGAAGCACATTGCCCACTTTTCGCTCCCAGTTTCAAACGGTTCACCCGATACTGGATAAAAACCTCTTCAAATTAAAGCGGACAGTCTGAACTTTCACCTCATAGTCATCGTATCATTTCAAATCCAAAGTGCTGGAGTACAGAGCCAAAACAACACATGGGTCACTGTCTCAATACTGTTGGAGCTCACTGTGTAATAAGGATGAGAATATATGTTATTTAGTTGTGTCTCTGGATACCAAGGACACCCCAAGGACATCTCTGGTTACCAAGGACACCCCAAGGACATCTCTGGATACCAAGGACATCTCTGGATACCAAGGACAACTCTGGATACCAAGGACATCTCTGTACATACCAAGGACATACCAAGGACATCTCTGGTTACCAAGGACATCTCTGGACATCTCTGGTTACCAAGGACGTCCCAAGGACATCTCTGGTTACCAAGGACACCCCAAGGACATCTCTGGTTACCAAGGACACCCCAAGGACATCTCTGGATACCAAGGACACCCCAAGAACATCTCTGGATACCAAGGACACCCCAAGGACATCTCTGGTTACCAAGGACACCCCAAGGACATCTCTGGTTACCAAGGACACCCCAAGGACATCTCTGGTTACCAAGGACACCCCAAGGACATCTCTGGTTACCAAGGACACCCCAAGGACATCTCTGGTTACCAAGGACACCCCAAGGACATCTCTGGTTACCAAGGACACCCCAAGGACATCTCTGGATACCAAGGACACCCCAAGGACATCTCTGGTTACCAAGGACACCCCAAGAACATCTCTGGATACCAAGGACGTCCCAAGGACATCTCTGGTTACCAAGGACACCCCAAGGACATCTCTGGATACCAAGGACACCCCAAGAACATCTCTGGATACCAAGGACACCCCAAGGACATCTCTGGATACCAAGGACACCCCAAGGACATCTCTGGTTACCAAGGACACCCCAAGGACATCTCTGGTTACCAAGGACACCCCAAGGACATCTCTGGATACCAAGGACGTCCCAAGGACATCTCTGGTTTCCAAGGACACCCCAAGGACATCTGTGGATCCCAAGGACGTCCCAAGGACATATCTGGTTTCCAAGGACACCCCAAGGACATCTCTGGATACCAAGGACATCTGTGGATCCCAAGGACAACTCTGGATACCAAGGACATCTCTGTACATACCAAGGACATACCAAGGACATCTCTGGTTACCAAGGACACCCCAAGGACATCTCTGGTTACCAAGGACACCCCAAGGACATCTCTGGTTACCAAGGACACCCCAAGGACATCTCTGGATACCAAGGACACCCCAAGGACATCTCTGGTTACCAAGGACACCCCAAGAACATCTCTGGTTACCAAGGACACCCCAAGGACATCTCTGGATACCAAGGACACCCCAAGGACATCTCTGGTTACCAAGGACACCCCAAGAACATCTCTGGATACCAAGGACGTCCCAAGGACATCTCTGGTTACCAAGGACACCCCAAGGACATCTCTGGATACCAAGGACACCCCAAGAACATCTCTGGATACCAAGGACACCCCAAGGACATCTCTGGATACCAAGGACACCCCAAGGACATCTCTGGTTACCAAGGACACCCCAAGGACATCTCTGGTTACCAAGGACACCCCAAGGACATCTCTGGATACCAAGGACGTCCCAAGGACATCTCTGGTTTCCAAGGACACCCCAAGGACATCTCTGGATACCAAGGACACCCCAAGGACATCTCTGGATACCAAGGACATCTGTGGATCCCAAGGACGTCCCAAGGACATATCTGGTTTCCAAGGACACCCCAAGGACATCTCTGGATACCAAGGACATCTGTGGATCCCAAGGACACCCCAAGGACATATCTGGTTTCCAAGGACATACCAAGGACATCTCTGGATACCAAGGACATCTCTGTACATACCAAGGACATACCAAGGACATCTCTGGATACCAAGGACATCTCTGGTTACCAAGGACATCTCTGGATGTTTTATTGTTACTCCCCCCAACCAAGGACATCTCTGGTTACCAAGGACATCTCTGGACATACCAAGGACATCTCTGGATACCAAGGACATACCAAGGACATCTCTGGATACCAAGGACATCTCTGTACATACCAAGGACATACCAAGGACATCTCTGGATACCAAGGACATCCCAAGGACATCTATGTACATACCAAGGACATCTCTGGACATACCAAGGACATCTCTGGATACCAATGACATCTCTGTACATACCAAGGACATCTCTGGACATACCAAGGACATCTCTGGATACCAATGACATCTCTGTACATACCAAGGACATCTCTGGATACCAAGGACATCTCTGGATACCAAGGACATCTCTGGATACCAAGGACATCCCAAGGACATCTCTGTACATACCAAGGACATCTCTGGACATACCAAGGACATCTCTGGATACCAAGGACATACCAAGGACATCTCTGGATACCAAGGACATCTCTGTACATACCAAGGACATCCCAAGGACATCTATGTACATACCAAGGACATCTCTGGACATACCAAGGACATCTCTGGATACCAAGGACATACCAAGGACATCTCTGGATAACAAGGACATCTCTGTACATACCAAGGACATACCAAGGACATCTCTGGACATACCAAGGACATCTAGGACATCCCAAGGACATCTCTGGATACCAAGGACATCTCTGGTTACCAAGGACATCTCTGGATACCAAGGACATCTCTGGATACCAATGACATCTCTGGATACCAAGGACATCCCAAGGACATCTATGTACATACCAAGGACATCTCTGGACATACCAAGGACATCTCTGGATACCAATGACATCTCTGTACATACCAAGGACATCTCTGGACATACCAATGACATCTCTGGATACCAAGGACATCTCTGTACATACCAAGGACATCTCTGGACATACCAAGGACATCTCTGGACATACCAAGGACATCTCTGGATACCAAGGACATCTCTGGATACCAAGGACATCCCAAGGACATCTCTGGATACCAAGGACATCCCAAGGACATCTCTGGATACCAAGGACATCCCAAGGACATCTCTGGACATACCAAGGACATCTCTGGATACCAAGGACATACCAAGGACATCTCTGGATACCAAGGACATCTCTGGATACCAATGACATCTCTGGATACCAAGGACATCCCAAGGACATCTATGTACATACCAAGGACATCTCTGGACATACCAAGGACATCTCTGGATACCAATGACATCTCTGTACATACCAAGGACATCTCTGGACATACCAATGACATCTCTGGATACCAATGACATCTCTGTACATACCAAGGACATCTCTGGACATACCAAGGACATCTCTGGACATACCAAGGACATCTCTGGATACCAAGGACATCTCTGGATACCAAGGACATCCCAAGGACATCTCTGGACATACCAAGGACATCTCTGGATACCAAGGACATACCAAGGACATCTCTGGATACCAAGGACATCTCTGTACATACCAAGGACATACCAAGGACATCTCTGGATACCAAGGACATCTCTGTACATACCAAGGACATCTCTGGATACCAAGGACATCTCTGGATACCAATGACATCTCTGGATACCAAGGACATCCCAAGGACATCTATGTACATACCAAGGACATCTCTGGACATACCAAGGACATCTCTGGATACCAATGACATCTCTGTACATACCAAGGACATCTCTGGACATACCAATGACATCTCTGGATACCAAGGACATCTCTGTACATACCAAGGACATCTCTGGACATACCAAGGACATCTCTGGACATACCAAGGACATCTCTGGACATACCAAGGACATCTCTGGATACCAAGGACATCTCTGGATACCAAGGACATCTCAAGACATACCAAGGACATCTCTAGACATACCAAGGGCATCTCTGGACATACCAAGGACATCTCTGGATACCAAGGACATCTCAAGACATACCAAGGACATCTCTAGACATACCAAGGACATCTCTAGACATACCAAGGACATCTCTGGACATACCAAGGACATAACAAGGACATTGCACACATGAACAGACACCATATGAAAAGCTGAAAACAGAACAGGAATAACAAGGTGATTCTGAATGACTGGCACTATTATTGGAGGCCACATGTCCTTATGTGATTGTATTAGTGTGTATTATAAACAAAGCACAAGTTTAATCATACAATGTTTTCCTAAAAACAATCTCAAATATCCCCCGCCCTCTCAGTTTTCCCCTCATCTATGGTGTTTTACTGTTACTCCCCCCAACCCCCATACAACACAATACACCCCCCACCCTTTTCCAATCCATAACCCTTACCCCCAACCTAGCTTTCATGACCCCCAACACCAATGAATAACAATGGATTGAGTGATACTCTGTCCACTTTCAATGGCAGCTAAATCTTATCAGCAGGTACACTGAGTACTGTACCTCAATCCAAAGGACAAATCTAACCACTCAACATCTTTAAATCAGATAACTTGCTCATTAATCAGTGATTGTTTAGTAACTATCCTCAGCCGGACTCCGACCCTGACACCTTTAGTCCCTGAACAGTGAGAGTTTAATCAGATGGAGAGAGATGGAACGGGCACTTGGGACCCGAAGAGTGTTTGAATGTAAATACCTGTCCTGACCCAGCTAGCACAAAAACGTTCTGAGAACCATATTTTTCTTAGTGCTTGGTGAAAGTGTGGTTGTCCTAAGGTTATTTTGCGTACAACCTTCACACAATGTTCTGGGAATGATGCAGGACAGTTGTTGGCTTTGGAATATTCTGCACATTTAAAAATTGCACTGTGCAGAACTTACTATGCCATTTCCTGGTTGCTACAATTCTAATAGTAAGTTAAATATCAAATCAAATCTGTGAAATGCTTACTTACAAGCCCTTAATTAAACCTCTACTGGATCGGTGTCCCTAAACCGGGACTGTTGTTGCTAAGGTGTGCTAACGTCACGAGAATGACGTTGTAATCAACAGCAAACTTTCCAGGACATGTCTTATATGGGCAGAAAGCTTAACTTCTTGTTAATCTAACTGCACTGTCCAATTTACAGTAGCTATTACAGTGAAAAAATACCATGCTATTGTGTGAGGAGAGTGCACGACAACAAAACACTTATCACGGAAACTGGTTTGATACGCTCACCTCTGAAGGTTAATAATGTACTTACATTCAGCTATCTGGCTCTGATTTGTCATCCTGAGGGTCCCAGAGAAAAAATGTAGCACAGTTTTGTTTGATAAAATCCATTTTTATATTAAAATGTAGGAACTGGGTTCTACAGTTTGAACCCCTGCTGCCCCTGGACCCCCTCCCATGTGTGAAGGTCAGTGTTCCTTCCGAAAGGAAGCCATTTGTCCATCATGTATGACATTCTTGGATGTGTGTAAACTTTAAAGACATTTTTTACCATAGCATGTTTGTATGTTCTCTATAGCTATGTACTTGCAACATGTATCAAATGACCAATTCAAACTCCTGGCAGACTTGATACAAAATATTGTGCAGAAATGTAATGCTTCACTGGATCAGTCTGAAACTTTACACACATACTGCTGCTATCTGGTTGCCAGAATTACACCTAAACTTCTATCTGATTGTGTGACCTTTCTCTTGTATTTCAAAGATTAAATAATATTTTGTTTCGAAAACATGTTTGTATTATCTTTAACCAGATCTAATGTGTTATATTCTCCTAATATTGACATTTTCACAAACTTCAAAGTGTTTCCTTTCAAATGGTATCAAGAAAATGCATATTCTTGTTTCATTTCCTGAGCTACAGGCAGTTAGATTTGGGCATGTCATTTTAGGCGGAAATTTAAGAAAAAAAAGGCCTGATCCTTAACCAACAATGCAGGGGTACAGAGTCAGTGTGGAGGGGTACAGAGTCAGTGTGGAGGGGTACAGAGTCAGTGTGGAGGGGTACAGAGTCAGTGTGGAGGGGTACAGAGTCAGTGTGGAGGGGTACAGAGTCAGTGTGGAGGGGTACAGAGTCAGTGTGGAGGGGTACAGAGTCAGTGTGGAGGGGTACAGAGTCAGTGTGGAGGGGTACAGAGTCAGTGTGGAGGGGTACAGAGTCAGTGTGGAGGGGTACAGAGTCAGTGTGGAGGGGTACAGAGTCAGTGTGGAGGGGTACAGAGTCAGTGTGGAGGGTACAGAGTCAGTGTGGAGGGGTACAGAGTCAGTGTGGAGGGGTACAGAGTCAGTGTGGAGGGGTACAGAGTCAGTGTGGAGGGGTACAGAGTCAGTGTGGAGGGGTACAGAGTCAGTGTGGAGGGGTACAGAGTCAGTGTGGAGGCTATATACAGGGTGTACCGGTACAGAGTCAGTGTGGAGGGGTACAGAGTCAGTGTGGAGGCTATATACAGGGTGTACCGGTACTGAGTCAGTGTGGAGGGGTACAGAGTCAGTGTGGAGGCTATATACAGGGTGTACCGGTACTGAGTCAGTGTGCAGGGGTACAGAGTCAGTGTGGAGGCTATATACAGGGTGTACCGGTACTGAGTCAGTGTGGAGGGGTACAGAGTCAGTGTGGAGGGGTACAGAGTCAGTGTGGAGGGGTACAGAGTCAGTGTGGAGGCTATATACAGGGTGTACCGGTACTGAGTCAGTGTGGAGGGGTACAGAGTCAGTGTGGAGGGGTACAGAGTCAGTGTGGAGGGGTACAGAGTCAGTGTGGAGGGGTACAGAGTCAGTGTGGAGGCTATATACAGGGTGTACCGGTACAGAGTCAGTGTGGAGGGGTACAGAGTCAGTGTGGAGGCTATATACAGGGTGTACCGGTACTGAGTCAGTGTGGAGGGGTACAGAGTCAGTGTGGAGGCTATATACAGGGTGTACCGGTACTGAGTCAGTGTGCAGGGGTACAGAGTCAGTGTGGAGGCTATATACAGGGTGTACCGGTACTGAGTCAGTGTGCAGGGGTACAGAGTCAGTGTGGAGGCTATATACAGGGTGTACCGGTACAGAGTCAGTGTGGAGGGGTACAGAGTCAGTGTGGAGGCTATATACAGGGTGTACCGGTACTGAGTCAGTGTGCAGGGGTACAGAGTCAGTGTGGAGGCTATATACAGGGTGTACCGGTACTGAGTCAGTGTGCAGGGGTACAGAGTCAGTGTGGAGGCTATATACAGGGTGTACCGGTACTGAGTCAGTGTGCAGGGGTACAGAGTCAGTGTGGAGGCTATATACAGGGTGTACCGGTACTGAGTCAGTGTGCAGGGGTACAGAGTCAGTGTGGAGGCTATATACAGGGTGTACCGGTACTGAGTCAGTGTGCAGGGGTACAGAGTCAGTGTGGAGGCTATATACAGGGTGTACCGGTACAGAGTCAGTGTGCAGGGGTACAGAGTCAGTGTGGAGGCTATATACAGGGTGTACCGGTACTGAGTCAGTGTGCAAGGGTACAGAGTCAGTGTGGAGGCTATATACAGGGTGTACCGGTACTGAGTCAGTGTGCAGGGGTACAGAGTCAGTGTGGAGGCTATATACAGGGTGTACCGGTACTGAGTCAGTGTGCAGGGGTACAGAGTCAGTGTGGAGGCTATATACAGGGTGTACCGGTACTGAGTCAGTGTGCAGGGGTACAGAGTCAGTGTGGAGGCTATATACAGGGGTGTACCGGTACAGAGTCAGTGTGCAGGGGTACAGAGTCAGTGTGGAGGCTATATACAGGGTGTACCGGTACTGAGTCAGTGTGCAAGGGTACAGAGTCAGTGTGGAGGCTATATACAGGGTGTACCGGTACTGAGTCAGTGTGCAGGGGTACAGAGTCAGTGTGGAGGCTATATACAGGGTGTACCGGTACTGAGTCAGTGTGCAGGGGTACAGAGTCAGTGTGGAGGCTATATACAGGGTGTACCGGTACTGAGTCAGTGTGCAGGGGTACAGAGTCAGTGTGGAGGCTATATACAGGGTGTACCGGTACTGAGTCAGTGTGCAGGGGTACTGGTTAGTCGAGGTCATTTACACATGTAGGTAGGGGAAAAGTGACTATAGATAGGTAATAGACAGCCAGAAGCAGAGCAGTATAAAAAACAAAGGGAATAGTCAGGGTTTCAGTCTATGTGACAGATGGTCATTGTTTCATCATCAGGTGTCCGACAGTGGAGGCTGCTGATTGGAGGACGGCTCATAATGATGTCTGGAATTGAGTCAATTGGAATGTTATCAATTGGAATGTTGAAAACACGTGATTGATGCCATTCCATTGATTCCGTTTCAGACATTACTATGAGCCGTCCTCCAATCAGCAGCCTCCACTGGTGTCAGATGCACACTGGTCGTTGTTGATTAGGTGACAGACTCCTTCTACTGTGATATCAGCCATTATTTTCCATTTAATATGTACAATTCTCTCAAAATACAGAAACATCCTTCTTTCCTCTTGGTTCTCATGTGACCCCCACTGAGAGGTCAATAACACACTTCCTGGTGTTCTAGTTCAACCTTCCAGTCCATTTAGACCAGAGGTCATGAAGGAAAGGTGATGAGGAGATGAGGATAGGAAGCTATTGGGACACCCGTAAAGCTCTGTGTCTGTTGGATCCTTGGGTCTTGAAAAATGACAGCTAAGCATGTTTATATCTGAATATAGAATGATACATTTGCATTCTGGGATGTGATTGGCTGGGAGATCCCAGATTGGGCGTGTCCTTGTCTGGGAATCAGGTGGGGGTGATGTTCTCACACTGGGGGATGAAGGTGTGTGTGTGTGTGTGTGTGTGTGTGTGTGTGTGTGTGTGTGTGAGAGAGAGATAGATAAACTCGGGACACACGTTAGCTAAGTGGCACAGTAGCAAGTAAGGACATGATGCCACCACGACCGAAACAACCGACATCCTAGAGATTACACACACACACACACCCCTCCTCCTCCTCCTCATAAAGGCATGTTATGACATGTTGTGACTGACTGGTTGAGTGAACATTACTCAATACAACATCATATTCCTCTGATTGATTCATGTCTTACCATCTCCGTCTCTGCATTGCTGTCATCTGTCATGATTAGTGAGGTGACGAAATCCATACAGCCTTCTTACCTTTACATCTGAGTCATTCAGCAGACGCTCTTTATCCCAGAGCTTAACACAGATTTACAGAATAGTGAGATCTTGATTGTCTCTCACTGGACGATCAGCAGGCAGAGGCCAATTCAAATACAACACAGAACATCCGAATAGACGAGCTGTCTTCTCACTCTCGTGCGGGTAACTCTTGACTGAAGAACAGATGATTTTCAGTTTTCGTTGAGCTAGTGAAGTGTAGTGAGGTGCTACTGGCGGCAGAGAAGTCAGGAAACTGATTTACAACGGCGTCGTTTAATATCCATAAACCACCGTCAACAGAACAATACAATAAATGGGTCAACCAAAACCCGGTAAAATACCAGCAAACCGTGTATAAGCACAACAAGAAACGATTACCGACAAGGACATGAGAGGGTTAAATACACAACATTTAATTGATGGGATTGGAACCAGGTGTGATGGAAGACCATTGGAAAATGAAAAAGTGGATCAGGGAAGGCTAGAAGGTCGGTGACTTCGACCGCCGAACGAACAAGGAGAGGAAGTCGTGACAGTACCCCCCCCCCCCCCCCTTGACGCGCGGCTCCAGCAACGCTTCGACACGGACCTCGGGGACAACCCGGGGGGCGAGGTGCAGAGCAATCCGGACGAAGACGGTGGAACTCCTGCAGCATTGAAGGGTCCAACACGTCCTCGACCGGTACACAGCACCTCTCCTCCGGACCGTACCCCTCCCACTCCATGAGATACTGAAGGCCCCTCGCCCGACGCCTCGAATCCAGTATAGAGCGAACGAGGTACGCCAGGGCCCCCTCTATCTAGAGGGGGCTGAGGGACCTCCCGCACCTCAGACTCCTGGAGCGGACCAGCCACCACCGGCCTGAGGAGAGACACATGGAACGAGGGGTTAATACGGTAATCGGGGGGGGAAGCTGTAACCTGTAACACACCTCGTTCAGTCTCCCCAGGATTTTAAATCGCCCCACAAACCGCGGACCCAGCTTCCGGCAGGGCAGGCAGAGGGGCAGGCGGAGGGTCAAGAGCAGAGAGAGACAGCACCAGAGAGAGAGACAGGAGTGGTGACAGAGACAGGAGCAGAGAGAGACAGGAGCAGAGAGAGAGACAGGAGCAGAGAGAGACAGGAGCAGAGAGAGAGACAGGAGCAGAGAGAGACAGGAGCAGAGAGAGAGACAGGAGCAGAGAGAGACAGGAGCAGAGAGAGAGACAGGAGCAGAGAGAGACAGGAGCAGAGAAAGAGACAGCACCAGAGAGAGAGACAGGAGTGGTGAGAGATGCTGAAGGCCCAATAGACTGTGACGGCAGTCACTTGGCCTTGTCAATGAACCAGGGTCTTCCATGACAGTCTCAATGAACCAGGGACTTCCATAACAGTCTCAATGAACCAGGGACTTCCATAACAGTCTCAATGAACCAGGGACTTCCATAACAGTCTCAATGAACCAGGGACTTCCATGACAGTCTCAATAAACCAGGGACTTCCATAACAGTCTCAATGAACCAGGGACTTCCATGACAGTCTCAATGAACCAGGGACCTCCATAACAGTCTCAATGAACCAGGGACTTCCTTAACAGTCTCAATGAACCAGGGACCTCCATAACAGTCTCAATGAACCAGGGACTTCCATAACAGTCTCAATGAACCAGGGACCTTCTTAACAGTCTCAATGAACCAGGGACTTCCATGACAGTCTCAATGAACCAGGGACTTCCATGACAGTCTCAATGAACCAGGGACCTCCATAACAGTCTCAATGAACCAGGGACTTCCATGACAGTCTCAATGAACCAGGGACTTCCATGACAGTCTCAATGAACCAGGGACTTCCATGACAGTCTCAATGAACCAGGGACTTCCATAACAGTCTCAATGAACCAGGGACTTCCATGACAGTCTCAATGAACCAGGGACTTCCTTAACAGTCTCAATGAACCAGGGACCTCCATAACAGTCTCAATGAACCAGGGACTTCCTTAACAGTCTCAATGAACCAGGGACTTCCATAACAGTCTCAATTAACCAGGGACCTTCTTAACAGTCTCAATGAACCAGGGACTTCCATGACAGTCTCAATGAACCAGGGACTTCCATGACAGTCTCAATGAACCAGGGACCTCCATAACAGTCTCAATGAACCAGGGACTTCCATGACAGTCTCAATGAACCAGGGACTTCCATGACAGTCTCAATGAACCAGGGACTTCCATGACAGTCTCAATGAACCAGGGACTTCCTTAACAGTCTCAATGAACCAGGGACTTCCTTAACAGTCTCAATGAACCAGGGACTTCCATGACAGTCTCAATGAACTAGGGACTTCCATGACAGTCTCAATGAACCAGGGACTTCCATAACAGTCTCAATGAACCAGGGACTTCCATGACAGTCTCAATGAACCAGGGACTTCCTTAACAGTCTCAATGAACCAGGGACTTCCTTAACAGTCTCAATGAACCAGGGACTTCCATAACAGTCTCAATTAACCAGGGACCTTCTTAACAGTCTCAATGAACCAGGGACTTCCATGACAGTCTCAATGAACCAGGGACTTCCATGACAGTCTCAATTAACTATCTAGTTGTATTATTCCTCACAGCACATAGGAGGTAAAAGCCCCCACATTATCCAAAGGAAATTAAATAGATATTTTTGTTATGTAACATTTAGTGGAACAAATAGACAACTCTGAAATTTCAGTAAACCCTCTTCAGTTCAATGTTTGGATGCCATTGATAGTTTCTGTTGACCATCGTCGTTTTTCCAGAGCTTTGAGCATGCCGTTCATAATTACATGCTGCGGAGTGAAATGGAATGGCATCAAACATCTAGAAACCACGTGTTTGATGCCATTCCACTGATTCCACTCCTGCCATTACCACGAGCCTGTCCTCCCCAACCAAGGTGCCACCAGCCTCCTGTAGTACACACCTGTGTTCTAAGTCAATGATGTCAAGTCATTCTGGTCAGTCCTTGGTCGGTGGTCATCTAAAAGACAATGTATGCATCCCATTCCCTACATCAGAGGTTCTCAACTCTGACCCTACGAGGTCCAGAGTCCTGCCGGTTTTCTGTTCTACCTGATCATTAAATCGCATACACCTGGTGTCCCAGGTCTGGATCAGTCCCTGATTAGAGGGGAATCGCCCACCTGGTGTCCCAGGTCTAAATCATTCCCTGATTAGAGGGGGAATCACCCACCTGGTGTCCCAGGTCTGGATCAGTCCCTGATTAGAGGGGAATCACCCACCTGGTGTCCCAGGTCTGGATCAGTCCCTGATTAGAGGGGAATCACCCACCTGGTGTCCCAGGTCTAAATCAGTCCCTGATTAGAGGGGAATCACCCACCTGGTGTCCCAGGTCTGGATCAGTCCCTGATTAGAGGGGAATCAACCACCTGGTGTCCCAGGTCTAAATCAGACCCTGATAAGAGGGGAATCACCCACCTGGTGTCCCAGGTCTAAATCAGACCCTGATAAGAGGGGAATCACCCACCTGGTGTCCCAGGTCTGGATCAGTCCCTGATTAGAGGGGAATCACCCACCTGGTGTCCCAGGTCTGGATCAGTCCCTGATTAGAGGGGAATCACCCACCTGGTGTCCCAGGTCTAAATCAGTCCCTGATTAGAGGGGAATCGCCCACCTGGTGTCCCAGGTCTAAATCAGTCCCTGATTAGAGGGGAATCACCCACCTGGTGTCCCAGGTCTAAATCAGTCCCTGATTAGAGGGGAATCACCCACCTGGTGTCCCAGGTCTGGATCAGTCCCTGATTAGAGGGGGAATCACCCACCTGGTGTCCCAGGTCTAAATCAGTCCCTGATTAGAGGGGGAATCACCCACCTGGTGTCCCAGGTCTAAATCAGTCCCTGATTAGAGGGGAATCGCCCACCTGGTGTCCCAGGTCTGGATCAGTCCCTGATTAGAGGGGAATCACCCACCTGGTGTCCCAGGTCTGGATCAGTCCCTGATTAGAGGGGAATCACCCACCTGGTGTCCCAGGTCTAAATCAGTCCCTGATTAGAGGGGAATCGCCCACCTGGTGTCCCAGGTCTAAATCAGTCCCTGATTAGAGGGGAATCACCCACCTGGTGTCCCAGGTCTAAATCAGTCCCTGATTAGAGGGGAATCACCCACCTGGTGTCCCAGGTCTAAATCAGTCCCTGATTAGAGGGGAATCACCCACCTGGTGTCCCAGGTCTAAATCAGTCCCTGATTAGAGGGGAATCCCCCACCTGGTGTCCCAGGTCTGGATCAGTCCCTGATTAGAGGGGAATCACCCACCTGGTGTCCCAGGTCTAAATCAGTCCCTGATTAGAGGGGAATCACCCACCTGGTGTCCCAGGTCTGGATCAGTCCCTGATTAGAGGGGGAATCACCCACCTGGTGTCCCAGGTCTGGATCAGTCCCTGATTAGAGGGGAATCACCCACCTGGTGTCCCAGGTCTGGATCAGTCCCTGATTAGAGGGGAATCACCCACCTGGTGTCCCAGGTCTAAATCAGTCCCTGATTAGAGGGGAATCACCCACCTGGTGTCCCAGGTCAAAATCAGTCCCTGATTAGAGGGGAATCACCCACCTGGTGTCCCAGGTCTAAATCAGTCCCTGATTAGAGGGGAATCGCCCACCTGGTGTCCCAGGTCTAAATCAGTCCCTGATTAGAGGGGAATCACCCACCTGGTGTCCCAGGTCTGGATCAGTCCCTGACTAGAGGGGGAATCACCCACCTGGTGTCCCATGTCTGGATCAGTCCCTGATTAGAGGGGAATCACCCACCTGGTGTCCCAGGTCTGGATCAGTCCCTGATTAGAGGGGAACAATGATAAAATGTAGTGGAACTGGCTTCACAGTTCAGAGTTGAGTTTGATTGCTCGACATAGTGCACTACATTTACCCAGAGCTTTTAGGGAACAGGATGTAATTTGGGATGTAGGCAAAAGACAGACACAATGTAATTTGGGATGTAGGCAAAAGACAGACAGGATGTAATTTGGGATGTAGGCAAAAGACAGACAGGATGTAATTTGGGATATAGGCAAAATACAGACACAATGTAATTTGGGATGTAGGCAAAAGACAGACACAATGTAATTTGGGATGTAGGCAAAAGACAGACACAATGTAATTTGGGATGTAGGCAAAAGACAGACAGGATGTCGACACTGATAACATCCTATGATGTAACAGAATGCAGTGATCTGACCAGGCACTTTACATGAGACAGTAGTTG
Organism: Oncorhynchus masou masou; assembly: GCF_036934945.1. Classification (NCBI taxonomy): domain Eukaryota; kingdom Metazoa; phylum Chordata; class Actinopteri; order Salmoniformes; family Salmonidae; genus Oncorhynchus; species Oncorhynchus masou. The sequence goes on from NW_027001737.1 coordinate 24,675, forward strand.
TTCACTAGAGCGACTTGGAAGGTTTGCTTGGTTCTCAATCACTCCTCCACACAAGTCGTACCTGCACAGGTAGCTTGTCCTAATAATGTAAACAATGCCTGGGGAAGAGGGAGTTCCTTAGGAGGTCTGTATAGCACACAAACACACTTCTATACTTCAGCTATGCTAGCATTAGCATTAGCCTCTCACCATAGATACTAATGGAGAATGAGGCTATCTCTATGGCTGTACACTGCTCTCTCTCCAGCTCACCAGACTGGCTGAGCAGGTTGAGTAATGTCATCCATTCACAGCCGGCAGAACAGAGATTCGCGAGGTACCCCTACCCGTCCGACAGGATTAGCTCACCGAGACAGGGAGGGAGGGAGGGAGGGAGGGGAGGGAGGGAGGGAGGGAGGGAGGAGGGAGGAGGGAGGGAGGGAGGGAGGGAGACAGGGGGAGGGAGGGAGGGAGGGAGGAGGGAGGGAGGGAGGGAGGGGGGAGGGAGGGAGAGAGGGAGGAGGGAGGGAGGGAGGGGGAGGGAGGGAGGGAGGGAGGGAGGGAGGGAGGGGAGGGAGGGAGGGAGGGAGGGAGGGAGGGAGACAGGGAGGGAGGGAGACAGGGAGGGAGGGAGGGAGGGAGGGAGGGAGGGAGGGAGGCAGGGGGGAGGGAGGGAGGGAGGGAGGTAGGGAGGGGAGGGAGGGAGGGAGGGAGGGAGGGAGGGAGGGAGAGAGGGAGGAGGGGAGGGAGGGAGGGAGAGAGGGAGGGAGACAGGGAGGGAGGGAGGGAGGGAGGGAGGCAGGGAGGGAGGAGGGAGGGAGGGAGGGAGGGAGGGAGGGAGGGAGAGAGGGAGGGAGGGAGGGAGGGAGGGAGGGAGGTAGGGAGGGAGGTAGGGAGGGAGGGAGGGAGGTAGGGAGGGAGACAGGGAGGGAGGGAGGGAGGGGAGGTAGGGAGGGAGGGAGGGAGGGAGGGAGGGAGGGAGGGAGGGAGGGAGGGAGGCAGGGAGGGAGGGAGGCAGGGGGGGAGGGAGGGAGGGAGGGAGGGAGGGAGGGAGGGAGGGAGGGAGGGAGGGGGGGAGGGAGGGAGGGAGGGAGGCAGGGAGGGAGGGAGGGAGGGAGGGAGGGAGGGAGGGAGGGAGGAGGGAGGGAGGGAGGGAGGGAGGGAGGGAGGGAGGGAGGGAGGGAGGGAGGGAGGGAGGGAGGGAGGGAGGGCAGGTTATTTGAGTAAGGTTGCATTTCAACGTAATTTACATTACAATTCAGGCAGTTCCACTGACATCAGACAAACGGTTGCAGTGAGCACATAGACCTCCCCTCTACTGTACATGGTTTAAAACGGTTGTAGTGAGCACATAGACCTCCCCTCCTCTGCTGTACATGGTTTAAAACGGTTGTAGTGAGCACATAGACCTCCCCTCTGCTGTACATGGTTTAAAACGGTTGTAGTGAGCACATAGACCTCCCCTCCTCTGCTGTACATGGTTTAAAACGGTTGTAGTGAGCACATAGACCTCCCCTCTGCTGTACATGGTTTAAAACGGTTGTAGTGAGCACATAGACCTCCCCTCTGCTGTACATGGTTTAAAACGGTTGTAGTGAGCACACAGACCTCCCCTCCTCTACTGTATCCCACCACAATAACAATCTCTCCTACACTTCTTAATGAATGGTAGACTTTAGACATCAGGCATTGTGGGAAGAGCAGACTGAGTCTGGGAGGTTTGAACAGAGAGCCCTGGGTAAATATGGCGACTTCCGTATTGACTAACACTGAGGCGTGGATGAAAAGGAGGCCAACAGGCTTTCTTGTCCTCCCCAGTGAAGGGAACCAATCTCTGGGTAAACATCGGCCAAATCCCTCTATCAACTCATTAATCACCCAGGACTAAAACAACCCTGGTTTAAATCCAATACAATGGTGTTAATACAATGGCTATTGCACTGCTCAAGTAAACTAAGCTATAGGTGTTGGGGGGGAGGGGGTGCTGTGGCTCATAGATAAACTGAAGGCCTAAACATACTCTCTGAAAGTTTTTTTGTAGATCTACTACGACTCATCTGTCAGTCTCTGGCAGAGCATTGCACACAAGGGTTTGAACACAGGTCTCTCAATTCAATTCAATTCAATTTAAGGGGCTTTATTGGCATGGGGAAACACGTGTTAACATTGCCAAAGCAATATTATACAAAAGTGAAATAAACAATAAAAATTAAAATCTCTCTCTGTGTACCACAAGACCTGCTGAGCTAAACACCTCGTATTGTAGCTGCAGAGCTGCATTGTCTGTGTGTACAATGGTGTCATCACAGTCACACGTTGATATTTTTTATTTTATTTAAAACATCACGTCTCCTCTACAGTTTCTATAGGCAATGTTGATATGCCAGACCACAGTGGAGGTTCAGTGATCTGGTATGAACACGCTCTGGATCTGTTACTGGCACTGGTGTTCTTCATCGATGGGTCGTGCCGTGAATGTGTCATAGCACACAATTATTACCACACCACCCTCTGTGGAACCTGGGATTCTAGCATTCAGAGGTAGTGAGTGAGTGAGTGAGTGAGTGAGTGAGTGAGTGAGTGAGTGAGTGAGTGAGTGAGCGAGAGAGACAGAGAGAGAGAGAGAGAGAGAGACAGAGAGACAGAGAGAGAGAGAGAGAGAGAGAGAGAGACAGAGGTGATAGTTGAGTGTTGGACAGACGGGCTGATCCTAACTGATATAGGCCTATTTCTATTTTGCCCTGTTTATCAAAAGTGTTGGAAAAACTTGTCAATAATAAACTGACTGGCTTTCTTGATGTCTATAGTATTCTCTCTGGTTTGCAGGCTAATTTTAAATCTAGACTTGGTTTCCTCTATCGTAATCACTCCTCTTTCACCCCAGCTGTCAAACTAACCCTGATTCAGAGGACCATCCTATCCATGCTAGATTAAGGAGACATAATTTATAGATCGGCAGGTAAGGGTGCTCTCGAGCGGCTAGATGTTCTTTACCATTCGGCCATCAGATTTGCCACCAATGCTCCTTATAGGACACATCACTTCACTCTATACTCCTCTGTGAACTGGTCATCTCTGTATACCCGTCACAAGACCCACTGGTTGATGCTTATATTTATAACCCCTTAGGCCTCACTCCCCCCCCCCGCCCCATCTGAGATATCTACTGCAGCCCTCATCCTCCACATACAACACTCGTTCTGCCAGTCACATTCTGTTAAAGGTCCCCAAAGCACACACATCCCTGGGTCGCTCCTCTTTTCAGTTCGCTGCAGCTAGCGACTGGAACGAGCTGCAACAAACCCTCAAATTGGACAGTTTAATCTCAATCTTTTCATTGAAAGACTCAGTCATGGGCCCGCTTACTGACAGTTGTGTCTTCTTTGTGTGATGTATTGTTGTCTCTACCTTCTTGCCCTTTGTGCTGTTGTCTGTGTCCAATAATGTTTGTATCATGTTTTGTGCAGCTACCATGTTGTGTTGGTACCATGTTGTTGTCATGGTGTGTTGCTACCATGTTGTGTTGTCATGTGTTGCTGTCTTGCTATGTTGTTGTCTTTAGGTCTCTCTTTATGTAGTGTTGTGTTGTCTCTTGTCGTGATGTGTGTTTTGTCCTATATTTATAGGTTATTTAAAAAAATATATTTTTTAAAAATGAATCCCAGCCCTCATCTCCACAGGAGCTCTTTTGCCTGTCGTTGTAAATAAGAGTTTGTTCTTAACTGACTTGTTAACTGACTACAACTTTGGAAGTAGGCTTAGGGTCATTGTCCATTTGGAAGACCCATTTGCGACCAAGCTTTAGCTTCCTGACTGATGCCTTGAGATGTTGCTTCAATATAACCACATAATTTCCCTTCCTCATGAAGCCATCTATTTTGTGAAGGGCCACCAGTTAAATAAATTATAAAGGAAAAAGAAGAAAATAAAGAGACAAAAAAGACAGAAAAGAAGAGAGAGTCCGAGGGAGGGGGCCCAGGGAGAGAGACTTGTTTCTATCACACTCTAACTAAACATTATGTTGCAGGTTTCTGGGTGACCTCATTCCTGCTCCCTGTAAAGTGACAGCGGATACACGAGCTCTGTTCATACCCTGTCACCACTGCGTTGCAACTCTGTTGCTCTGTCTAACTCAAAGCCTGCAAATGTCACAGAAAGGGGATGCCCATAGAATGTGACATGGGTGTGGGGGGAGGGGACACACACACACACACACACACACACACACACACACACACACACACACACACACACACACACACACACACACACACACACACACACACACACACACACACACACACACACACACACACACTCCCCATCCCAGTGGGGTACTAAGCCTACCAAGTCCCACTCCACTCCAACCCTGGGGCACACAGTTCCCACCACATACAGTTGAAGTCAGAAGTTTACATACACCTCAGCCAAATAGATTCAAACTCTGTTTTTCACAATTCCTGACATTTATTCCTAATAAAAATTCCCTGTCTTAGGTCAGTTAGGATCACCACTTCATTTTAAGAATGTGAAATGTCAGAATAATAGTTAGAGAGAGTGATTTTATTTCAGCTTGTATTTCTTTCATCACATTCCCAGTGGGTCAGTAGTTTACACTCAATTAGTATTTGGTAGCATTGCCTTTCATTTGTTTAACTTGGGACAAACGTTTCAGGTAGCCTTCCACAAGCTTTCCACAATAATTTGAGTGATTTTTGGCCCATTCCTCTTGACAGAGCTGTAACTGAGTCAGGTTTGTCGGCCTCCTTTTTCCTTTTAAATTCTACCCACACATTGTCTATAGGATTGAGGTCAGGGCGTTGTGATGGCCACTCCAATACCTTGACTTTGCTGTCCTTATGCCATTTTGCCACAACTTTGGAAGTATGCTTAGGGTCATTGTCCATTTGGAAGACCCATTTGCGACCAAGCTTTAGCTTCCTGACTGATGCCTTGAGATGTTGCTTCAATATAACCACATAATTTCCCTTCCTCATGAAGCCATCTATTTTGTGAAGGGCCACCAGTCCCTCCTGCAGCAAAGGACCCCCACAACATGATGCTGCCACCCCGTGCTTCACGGTTGGGATGGTGTTCTTCAGCTTGCAAGCCTCCCCCTTTCCCTCTGTTCTGGGATTGATTTGCACTTTTTACACCAAAGTACGTTCATCTCTAGGAGACAGAACGCGTCACCTTCCTGAGCGGTATGACGGCTGCGTGGTCCCATGGGGTTTATACTTGCATACTATTGTTTGTACAGATGAATGTGGTACCTTCAGGTTTTTGGAAATTGCTCCCAATGATGAACCAGACTTGTGGAGGTCTACAATTATGTCCTGAGGTCTTGGCTGATTTATTTTGATTTTCCCGTGATGTCAAGCATAGAGGCACTGAGTTTGAAGGTAGGCCTTGAAATACATCCACAGGTACACCTCCACTTGACTCAAATGATGTCAATTAGCCTACCAGAAGCTTCCAAAGCCATGACATAATTGTCTGGACTTTTCCAAGCTGTTTAAAAGGCACAGTCAACTTAGTGTATGTAAACTTCTGACCCACTGGAATTGTGATACAGTGCATTATAAGTGAAATAATCTGTCTGTAAACAATTGTTGGAAAGAATGACCTGTGTCATACACAAACTAGATGCACAAACTTGCCAAAACTATAGTTTGTTAACAAGAACTTTGTGGGGTGGTTTGAAAAACGAGTTTTAATGACTCCAACCTGAGTGTACGTAAACTGTACCCACCTATCAGTAAAGAAGGGACACAGATAGTAACTCCTATGGAAGAATGCCATAACCCTTCAGGCATTTCTTATCTGACAGCTGTGGATTCATAAAGTGTCAATCGGATACAGTTACACACCTTGAGAGGAGAAGGAGGATTTAGACGTGACACCACAGATGCTCTTCTCACGACGGTGAAAGTTGAGATGTTACTATCACTCTGAACAGTTCCTCAACAAACCTTTCATCATATTTATTATTGGGTCACAGCGTGGATCCCTTCATGTGACACTACCATTGCGTCATTTCAACCTAGTTTTTCAAGGCTGTCAGAGCCGAGCAGAAAGCTGGTCGTTGACGAGTCGCTGTGTGTAAGTGCGTGAGTTGACGAGTCGCTGTGTGTAAGTGCGTGAGTTGACGAGTCGCTGTGTGTAAGTGCGTGAGTTGACGAGTCGCTGTGTGTAAGTGCGTGAGTTGACGAGTCGCTGTGTGTAAGTGCGTGAGTTGACGAGTCGCGGTGTGTAAGTGCGTGAGTTGACGAGTCGCTGTGTGTAAGTGAGTGAGTTAACGAGTCGCTGTGTGTAAGTGCGTGAGTTGATGAGTCGCTGTGTGTAAGTGCGTGAGTTGACGAGTCGCTGTGTGTAAGTGCGTGAGTTGACGAGTCGCTGTGTGTAAGTGCGTGAGTTGACGAGTCGCTGTGTGTAAGTGCGTGAGTTGACGAGCCGCTGTGTGTAAGTGCGTGAGTTGACGAGTCGCTGTGTGTAAGTGCGTGAGTTGAGCCGCTGTGTGTAAGTGCGTGAGTTGAGTCGTTGTGTGTAAGTGCGTGAGTTGACGAGTCGCTGTGTGTAAGTGCGTGAGTTGACGAGTCGCTGTGTGTAAGTGCGTGAGTTGACGAGTCGCTGTGTGTAAGTGCGTGAGTTGACAGTCGCTGTGTGTAAGTGCGTGAGTTAACGAGTCGCTGTGTGTAAGTGCGTGAGTTGACGAGTCGCTGTGTGTAAGTGCGTGAGTTGACGGTCGCTGTGTGTGCGTGAGTTGACGAGTCGCTGTGTGTAAGTTGAGTTGACGAGTCGCGGTGTGTAAGTGAGTGAGTTGACGAGTCGCTGTGTGTAAGTGAGTGAGTTGACGAGTCGCGGTGTGTAAGTGCGTGAGTTGACGAGTCGCGGTGTGTAAGTGCGTGAGTTGAAGTCGCTGTGTGTGCGTGAGTTGACGAGTCGCTGTGTGTAAGTGCGTGAGTTGACGAGTCGCTGTGTGTAAGTGCGTGAGTTGACGAGCCGCTGTGTGTAAGTGCGTGAGTTGACGAGTCGTTGTGTGTAAGTGCGTGAGTTGACGAGTCGCTGTGTGTAAGTGCGTGAGTTGACGAGTCGCTGTGTGTAAGTGCGTGAGTTGACGAGTCGCTGTGTGTAAGTGCGTGAGTTGACGAGTCGCTGTGTGTAAGTGCGTGAGTTGACGAGTCGCTGTGTGTAAGTGCGTGAGTTGAGTCGCTGTGTGTAAGTGCGTGAGTTGACGAGTCGCTGTGTGTAAGTGCGTGAGTTGACGTGAGTCGCTGTGTGTAAGTGCGTGAGTTGACGAGTCGCTGTGTGTAAGTGCGTGAGTTGACGAGTCGCTGTGTGTAAGTGTGTGAGTTGACGAGTCGCTGTGTGTAAGTGTGTGAGTTGACGAGTCGAGCTGAGACGATGCTGGGTGGTGGTGTGTTACGCTGCTGAGAGGAGGTTGGGTGGTGGTGTGTTACGCCTCTGAGAGGAGGTTGGGTGGTGGTGTGTTACGCTGCTGAGAGGAGGTTGGGTGGTGGTGTGTTACACTGCTGAGAGGAGGTTGGGTGGTGGTGTGTTACACTGCTGAGAGGAGGTTGGGTGGTGGTGTGTTACACTGCTGAGAGGAGTGTAACACTGCTGAGAGGAGGTTGGGTGGTGTGTTACGCCACTGAGAGGAGGTTGGGTGGTGGTGTGTTACACTGCTGAGAGGAGGTTGGGTGGTGGTGTGTTACGCCACTGAGAGGAGGTTGGGTGGTGGTGTGTTACTCTGCTGAGAGGAGGTTGGGTGGTGGTGTGTTACGCCACTGAGAGGAGGTTGGGTGGTGGTGTGTTACACTGCTGAGAGGAGGTTGGGTGGTGGTGTGTTACACTGCTGAGAGGAGGTTGGGTGGTGTGTTACGCCACTGAGAGGAGGTTGGGTGGTGTGTGTGTTACGCTGCTGAGAGGAGGTTGGGTGGTGGTGTGTTACACTGCTGAGAGGAGGTTGGGTGGTGGTGTGTTACGCTGCTGAGAGGAGGTTGGGTGGTGTGTTACGCCACTGAGAGGAGGTTGGGTGGTGGTGTGTTACGCCACTGAGAGGAGGTTGGGTGGTGGTGTGTTACGCTGCTGAGAGGAGGTTGGGTGGTGGTGTGTTACGCTGCTGAGAGGAGGTTGGGTGGTGGTGTGTTACGCTGCTGAGAGGAGGTTGGGTGGTGGTGTGTTACGCTGCTGAGAGGTGGGGAGCAGTCAGGAACCAGAGACCAGGGGGAATAACCTGGGAGTGGCCAACCAACACCTCAGGCCCTCTGGACAGACACTGTAAACTACAGACACCTTCTAGTTGTAAATCAGGAACAGCAGGGGGTTAGGGCTGGTAGAGGGACTGGGAGGGCTGAGAGAGGGACTGGGAGGGCTGAGAGAGGGACTGGGAGGAGTGAGAGAGGGACTGGGAGGCCTGAGAGAGGGACTGGGAGGAGTGAGAGAGGGACTGGGAGGGCTGAGAGAGGGACTGGGAGGGCTGGGAGAGGGACTGGGAGGGCTGAGAGAGGGACTGGGAGGGCAGGGAGAGGGACTGGGAGGGCTGAGAGAGGGACTGGGAGGGCTGAGAGAGGGACTGGGAGGGCTGAGAGAGGAACTGGGAGGGCTGAGAGAGGGACTGGGAGGGCTGGGAGAGGGACTGGGAGGGCTGGGAGAGGGACTGGGAGGGCTGAGAGAGGGACTGGGAGGGCTGGGAGAGGGACTGGGAGGGCTGAGAGTGGGACTGGGAGGGCTGAGAGAGGAACTGGGAGGGCTGAGAGAAGAACTGGGAGGGCTGAGAGAGGAACTGGGAGGGCTGGGAGAGGGACTGGGAGGGCTGGGAGAGGGACTGGGAGGGCTGAGAGAGGAACTGGGAGGGCTGAGAGAGGGACTGGGAGGGCTGAGAGAGGAACTGGGAGGGCTGAGAGAAGAACTGGGAGGGCTGAGAGAGGAACTGGGAGGGCTGAGAGAGGGACTGGGAGGGCTGGGAGTGGGACTGGGAGGGCTGAGAGAGGGACTGGGAGGAGTGAGAGAGGGACTGGGAGGGCTGAGAGAGGGACTGGGAGGGCTGAGAGAGGGACTGGGAGGGCTGGGAGAGGGACTGGGAGGGCTGAGAGAGGAACTGGGAGGGCTGAGAGAGGGACTGGGAGGGACTGGGAGGGCTGGGAGAGGGACTGGGAGGGCTGGGAGAGGGACTGGGAGGGCTGAGAGAGGGACTGGGAGGGCTGGGAGAGGGACTGGGAGGGCTGAGAGAGGGACTGGGAGGGCTGGGAGAGGGACTGGGAGGACTGAGAGAGGGACTGGGAGGGCTGGGGAGAGGGACTGGGAGGGCTGGGAGAGGGACTGGGAGGGCTGAGAGAGGAACTGGGAGGGCTGAGAGAGGGACTGGGAGGGACTGGGAGGGCTGGGAGAGGGACTTGGAGGGCTGGGAGAGGGACTGGGAGGGCTGGGAGAGGGACTGGGAGGGGGCTGAGAGAGGGACTGGGAGGGCTGGGAGAGGGACTGGGAGGGCTGAGAGAGGGACTGGGAGGGCTGAGAGAGGGACTGGGAGGGCTGAGAGAGGGACTGGGAGGGCTGGGAGAGGGACTGGGAGGGCTGGGAGAGGGACTGGGAGGGCTGAGAGAGGGACTGGGAGGGCTGAGAGAGGGACTGGGAGAGCTGAGAGAGGGACTGGTAGGGCTGAGAGAGAGACTGGGATGGCTGAGAGAGGGACTGGGAGGGCTGGGAGAGGGACTGGGAGGGCTGGGAGAGGGACTGGGAGGGCTGAGAGAGGGACTGGGAGGGCTGAGAGAGGGACTGGGAGGGCTGCGAGAGGGACTGGGAGGCCTGAGAGGGACTGGGAGGGCTGAGAGAGGGACTGGGAGGGCTGAGAGAGGGACTGGGAGGGCTGAGAGAGGGACTGGGAGGCCTGAGAGAGGGACTGGGAGGGCTCAGAGAGGGACTGGGAGGGCTGAGAGAGGGACTGGGAGGGCTGAGAGAGGGACTGGGAGGGCTGGGAGAGGGACTGGGAGGGCTGGTAGAGGGACTGGGAGGGCTGAGAGAGGGACTGGGAGGGCTGAGAGAGGGACTGGGAGGGCTGAGAGAGGGACTGGGAGGGCTGGTAGAGGGACTGGGAGGGCTGAGAGAGGGACTGGGAGGGCTGGGAGAGGGACTGGGAGGGCTGGTAGAGGGACTGGGAGGGCTGAGAGAGGGACTGGGAGGGCTGAGAGAGGGACTGGGAGGGCTGGTAGAGGGACTGGGAGGGCTGAGAGAGGGACTGGAAGGGCTGGGAGAGGGACTGGGAGGGCTGAGAGAGGGACTGGGAGGGCTGAGAGAGGGACTGGGAGGGCTGAGAGAGGGACTGGGAGGGCTGAGAGAGGGACTGGGAGGGCTGAGAGAGGGACTGGGAGGGCTGGTAGAGGGACTGGGAGGGCTGAGAGAGGGACTGGGAGGGCTGAGAGAGGGACTGGGAGGGCTGGTAGAGGGACTGGGAGGGCTGGTAGAGGGACTGGGAGGGCTGGTAGAGGGACTGGGAGGGCTGAGAGTGGGACTGGGAGGGCTGAGAGAGGGACTGGGAGGGCTGGTAGAGGGACTGGGAGGGCTGAGAGAGGGACTGGGAGGGCTGAGAGTGGGACTGGGATGGCTGGGAGAGGGACTGGGAGGGCTGAGAGAGGGACTGGGAGGGCTCAGAGAGGGACTGGGAGGGCTGGGAGAGGGACTGGGAGGGCTGGGAGAGGGACTGGGAGGGCTGAAAGAGGGACTGGGAGGGCTGGGGAGAGGGACTGGGAGGGCTGAGAGAGGGACTGGGAGGCCTGAGAGAGGGACTGGGAGGGCTGAGAGAGGGACTGGGAGGGCTGGGAGAGGGACTGGGAGGGCTGAGAGAGGGACTGGGAGGGCTGAGAGAGGGACTGGGAGGGGCTCAGAGAGGGACTGGGAGGCCTGAGAGAGGGACTGGGAGGGCTGAGAGAGGGACTGGGAGGGCTCAGAGAGGGACTGGGAGGGCTGAGAGAGGGACTGGGAGGCCTGTGAGAGGGACTGGGAGGGCTGAGAGAGGGACTGGGAGGGCTGGGAGAGGGACTGGGAGGGCTGAGAGAGGGACTGGGAGGGCTGAGAGAGGGACTGGGAGGGCTGGGAGAGGGACTGGGAGGGCTGAGAGAGGGACTGGGAGGGCTGGGAGAGGGACTGGGATGGCTGAGAGAGGGACTGGGAGGGCTGAGAGAGGGACTGGGATGGCTGGGAGAGGGACTGGGATGGCTGAGAGAGGGACTGGGAGGGCTGAGAGAGGGACTGGGAGGGCTGAGAGAGGGACTGGGAGGGGCTGGGAGAGGGACTGGGAGGGCTGAGAGAGGGACTGGGAGGGCTCAGAGAGGGACTGGGAGGGCTGGGAGAGGGACTGGGAGGGCTGGGAGAGGGACTGGGAGGGCTGAAAGAGGGACTGGGAGGGGCTGAGAGAGGAACTGGGAGGGCTGAGAGAGGGACTGGGAGGGCTGGGAGAGGGACTGGGAGGCCTGAGAGAGGGACTGGGAGGGCTCAGAGAGGGACTGGGAGGGCTCAGAGAGGGACTGGGAGGGCTGGGAGAGGGACAGGGAGGGCTGAGAGAGGGACTGGGAGGGCTGAGAGAGGGACTGGGAGGGCTGAGAGAAGAACTGGGAGGGCTGGGAGAGGGACTGGGAGGCCTGAGAGAGGGACTGGGAGGGCTCAGAGAGGGACTGGGAGGGCTGGGAGAGGGACAGGGAGGGCTGAGAGAGGGACTGGGAGGGCTGAGAGAGGGACTGGTAGGGCTGAAAGAGGGACTGGGAGGGCTGGGAGAGGGACTGGGAGGCCTGAGAGAGGGACTGGGAGGGCTCAGAGAGGGACTGGGAGGGCTGGGAGAGGGACAGGGAGGGCTGAGAGAGGGACTGGGAGGGCTGAGAGAGGGACTGGGAGGGCTGAGAGAGGGACTGGGAGGGCTGAGAGAGGGACTGGGAGGGCTGAGAGAGGGACTGGGAGGGCTGAGAGAGGGACTGGTAGGGCTGAGAGAGGGACTGGTAGGGCTGAGAGAGAGACTGGGAGGCCTGAGAGAGGAACTGGGAGGGCTGAGAGAGGGACTGGGAGGGCTGGGAGAGGGACTGGGAGGGCTGGGAGAGGGACTGGGAGGGCTGGGAGAGGGACAGGGAGGGCTGGGAGAGGGACTGGGAGGGCTGAGAGAGGGACTGGGAGGGCTGAGAGAGGGACTGGGAGGGCTGGGAGAGGGACTAGGAGGGCTGAGAGGAGGACTGGGAGGGCTGAGAGAGGGACTGGGAGGGCTGGGAGAGGGACTGGGAGGGCTGGGAGAGGGACTGGGAGGGCTGGGAGAGGGACTGGGAGGGCTGAGACAGGGACTGGGAGGGCTGAGGAACTGGGCCTTTCCCTAGCAGGGGGTTAGGGCTGAGAGAGGGACTGGGAGGGCAGAGGAGAGGGACTGGGCCTTTTCCAAGCGGGGGTTGGCAGAGGGGCTGGGAGGCCAGATGAGAGGGCTGGGGGCATGGTAGAGGGCTGGTTCCTTCCCATGCAGGGGGTCAGGACTGGGAGAGGGGCTGGGAGGGCAGAGGAGATGGGCTGGGGGACCTGGTAGAGGGGCTGGGTCTTTCCCAAGCAGGGGGCAGATCTCTGCTGCTTCTCTACAGCCTGCTGCTTCTCTACAGTCTGCTGCCTCTCTACAGCCTGCTGCCTCTCTACAGCCTGCTGCTTCTCTACAGCCTGCTGCTTCTCTACAGACTGCTGCCTCTCTACAGCTTCTCTACAGCCTGCTGCCTCTCTACAGCCTGCTGTCTCTCTACAGCCTGCTGCTTCTCTACAGACTGCTGCCTCTCTACAGCTTCTCTACAGCCTGCTGCTTCTCTACAGCCTGCTGCTTCTCTACAGACTGCTGCCTCTCTACAGCTTCTCTACAGCCTGCTGCTTCTCTACAGCCTGCTGTCTCTCTACAGCCTGCTGCTTCTCTACAGCCTGCTGCCTCTCTGCTGCTTCTCTACAGCCTGCTGCCTCTCTGCTACTTCTCTACAGCCTGCTGCCTGTCTGCTGCCTCTCTACAGCCTGCTGCCTCTCTACAGCCTGCTGCTTCTCTACAGCCTGCTGTCTCTCTACAGCCTGCTGCTTCTCTACAGCCTGCTGCCTCTCTGCTGCTTCTCTACAGCCTGCTGCCTCTCTGCTACTTCTCTACAGCCTGCTGCCTGTCTGCTGCCTCTCTACAGCCTGCTGCCTCTCTACAGCCTGCTGCTTCTCTACAGCCTGCTGTCTCTCTACAGCCTGCTGCTTCTCTACAGCCTGCTGCCTCTCTGCTGCTTCTCTACAGCCTGCTGCCTCTCTGCTACTTCTCTACAGCCTGCTGCCTCTCTGCTGCCTCTCTACAGCCTGCTGCCTCTCTACAGCCTGCTGCCTCTCTACAGCCTGCTGCCTCTCTACAGCCTGCTGCTTCTCTACAGCCTGCTGCCTCTCTACAGCCTGCTACCTCTCTGCTGCCTCTCTACAGTCTGCTGCCTCTCTACAGTCTGCTGCTTCTCTACAGTCTGCTGCCTCTCTACAGCCTGCTACCTCTCTGCTGCCTCTCTACAGTCTGCTGCCTCTCTACAGTCTGCTGCCTCTCTACAGCCTGCTGCCTCTCTGCTGCCTCTCTACAGTCTGCTGCCTCTCTACAGTCTGCTGCCTCTCTACAGCCTGCTGCCTCTCTACAGCCTGCTGCTTCTCTACAGCCTGCTGCCTCTCTACAGTCTGCTGCCTCTCTACAGCCTGCTGCCTCTCTACAGCCTGCTACTTCTCTACAGCCTGCTGCCTCTCTACAGTCTGCTGCCTCTCTACAGCCTGCTACCTCTCTGCTGCCTCTCTACAGTCTGCTGCCTCTCTACAGCCTGCTACCTCTCTGCTGCCTCTCTACAGTCTGCTGCCTCTCTACAGTCTGCTGCCTCTCTACAGCCTGCTGCCTCTCTACAGCCTGCTGCTTCTCTACAGCCTGCTGCCTCTCTACAGCCTGCTGCCTCTCTACAGTCTGCTGCCTCTCTACAGCCTGCTGCCTCTCTACAGCCTGCTACTTCTCTACAGCCTGCTGCCTCTCTGCTGCTTCTCTGCAGCCTGCTGCCTCTCTGCTGCTTCTCTACAGCCTGCTGCCTCTCTGCAGCCTGCTGCCTCTCTGCTGCCTCTCTGCAGCCTGCTGCCTCTCTGCAGCCTCTCTGCAGCCTGCTGCCTCTCTACAGCCTGCTGCCTCTCTACAGCCTGCTGCCTCTCTACAGCCTGCTGCCTCTCTACAGCCTGCTGCCTCTCTACAGCCTGCTGCCTCTCTACAGCCTGCTGCTTCTCTACAGCCTGCTGCCTCTCTGCTGCTTCTCTACAGCCTGCTGCCTCTCTGCTGCTTCTCTACAGCCTGCTGCCTCTCTACAGCTTCTCTACAGCCTGCTGCCTCTCTGCTGCTTTTCTACAGCCTGCTGCCTCTCTACAGCCTGCTGCTTCTCTACAGCCTGCTGCCTCTCTGCTGCTTCTCTACAGCCTGCTGCTTCTCTACAGCCTGCTGCCTCTCTACAGCTTCTCTACAGCCTGCTGCTTCTCTACAGCCTGCTGCTTCTCTACAGCCTGCTGCCTCTCTGCTGCTTCTCTACAGCCTGCTGCTTCTCTACAGCCTGCTGCCTCTCTACAGCTTCTCTACAGCCTGTTGCCTCTCTGCTGCTTCTCTACAGCCTGCTGCATCTCTACAGCCTGCTGCTTCTCTACAGCATGCTGCCTCTCTGCTGCTTCTCTACAGACTGCTGCTTCTCTACAGTCTGCTGCCTCTCTACAGCTTCTCTACAGTCTGCTGCCTCTCTACAGCTTCTCCACAGCCTGCTGCCTCTCTGCTGCTTCTCTACAGCCTGCTGCTTCTCTACAGCCTGGTTCCTCTCTACAGCTTCTCTACAGCCTGCTGCCTCTCTACAGCTTCTCTACAGCCTGCTGCCTCTCTGCTGCTTCTCTACAGCCTGCTGCCTCTCTACAGCCTGCTGCCTCTCTACAGCCTGCTGCATCTCTGCTGCTTCTCTACAGCCTGCTGCTTCTCAACAGCCTGCTGCCTCTCTGCTGCTTCTCTACAGTCTGCTGCCTCTCTGCTGCCTCTCTACAGCCTGCTGCCTCTCTGCTACTTCTCTACAGCCTGCTGCCTCTCTGCTGCCTCTCTACAGCCTGCTGCTTCTCAACAGCCTGCTGCCTCTCTGCTGCTTCTCTACAGCCTGCTGCCTCTCTGCTACTTCTCTACAGCCTGCTGCCTCTCTGCTACTTCTCTACAGCCTGCTGCCTCTCTGCTGCTTCTCTACAGCCTGCTGCCTCTCTACAGCCTGCTGTCTCTCTACAGCCTGCTACCTCTCTGCTGCCTCTCTACAGCCTGCTGCCTCTCTACAGCCTGCTGCTTCTCTACAGCCTGCTGTCTCTCTACAGCCTGCTGCGTCTCTACAGCCTGCTACCTCTCTGCTGCTTCTCTACAGCCTGCTGCCTCTATACAGTCTGCTGCCTCTATACAGTCTGCTGCCTCTATACAGTCTGCTGCCTCTCTGCAGCCTGCTGCCTCTCTACAGTCTGCTGCTTCTCTACAGCCTGCTGCCTCTCTACAGTCTGCTGCCGCTCTACAGCCTGCTGCCTCTCTACAGCCTACTGCCACTCTACAGCCTGGTTCCTCTGCTGCTTCTCTGCAATTGCTGCCTCTCTACAGCCTGCTGCTTCTCTACAGCCTGCTGCCTATCTGCTGCTTCTCTACAGCCTGCTGCCTCTCTGCTGCTTCTCTACAGCCTGCTGCCTCTCTGCTGCTTCTCTGCAGCCTGCTGCCTCTGCTGCTTCTCTACAGCCTGCTGCTTCTCTGCAGCCTGCTGCCTCTCTACAGCCTGCTGCCTCTCTGCTGCTTCTCTACAGCCTGCTGCCTCTCTGCTGCTTCTCTGCAGCCTGCTGCCTCTCTGCTGCTTCTCTACAGCCTGCTGCCTCTCTGCTGCTTCTCTGCAGCCTGCTGCCTCTCTGCTGCTTCTCTACAGCCTGCTGCTTCTCTGCAGCCTGCTGCCTCTCTACAGCCTGCTGCCTCTCTACAGCCTGCTGCCTCTCTACAGTCTGCTGCCGCTCTGCTGCCTCTCTACAGCCTGCTGCCTATCTGCTGCCTCTCTACAGCCTGCTGTCTCTCTGCTGCTTCTCTACAGTCTGCTGCTTCTCTATAGCCCGCTGCCTCTCTACAGCCTGCTGCCTCTCTACAGCCTGCTGCCTCTACAGCGTGCTGCCTCTCTACAGCGTGCTGCCTCTCTGCTGCCTCTCTACAGCCTGCTGCCTATCTGCTGCCTCTCTACAGCCTGCTGTCTCTCTGCTGCTTCTCTACAGTCTGCTGCTTCTCTACAGCCTGCTGCCTCTCTACAGCCTGCTGCCTCTCTACAGTCTGCTGCCTCTCTGCTGCTTCTCGACAGCCTGCTGCCGATCTGCTGCCTCTCTACAGCCTGCTGTCTCTCTGCTGCTTCTCTACAGTCTCATGCTTCTCTACAGCCTGCTGCCTCTCTATAGCCTGCTGCCTCTCTAAATACTGCTGCCTCTCGACAGCCTGCTGCCTCTCGACAGCCTGCTGCCGCTCGACAACCTGCTGCCTCTCGACAGCCTGCTGCCTCTCTACAGCCTGCTGCCTCTCTACAGCCTGCTGCCTCTCTACAGCCTGCTGCCTCTCTACAGCCTGCTGCCTCTCTGCTGCCTCTCTACAGCCTGCTGCGGTAGCCTAGTGGTTAGAGCAGGTAGCGTAGTGGTTAGAGCAGGTAGCCTAGTGGTTAGAGCAGGTAGCGTAGTGGTTAGAGCAGGTAGCCTAGTGGTTAGAGCAGGTAGCCTAGTGGTCGAGGCAGGTAGCGTAGTGGTTAGAGCAGGTAGCCTAGTGGTTAGAGCAGGTAGCCTAGTGGTTAGAGCAGGTAGCCTAGTGGTCGAGGCAGGTAGCCTAGTGGTTAGAGCAGGTAGCCTAGTGGTTAGAGCAGGTAGCCTAGTGGTTAGAGCAGGTAGCGTAGTGGTTAGAGCAGGTAGCGCAGTGGTTAGAGCAGGTAGCCTAGTGGTTAGAGCAGGTAGCGTAGTGGTTAGAGCAGGTAGCCTAGTGGTTAGAGCAGGTAGCGTAGTGGTTAGAGCAGGTAGCCTAGTGGTTAGAGCAGGTAGCCTAGTGGTTAGAGCAGGTAGCGTAGTGGTTAGAGCAGGTAGCCTAGTGGTCGAGGCAGGTAGCGTAGTGGTTAGAGCAGGTAGCCTAGTGGTTAGAGCAGGTAGCCTAGTGGTTAGAGCAGGTAGCCTAGTGGTTAGAGCAGGTAGTCTAGTGGTTAGAGCAGGTAGCGTAGTGGTTAGAGCAGGTAGCCTAGTGGTTAGAGCAGGTAGCCTAGTGGTTAGAGCAGGTAGCCTAGTGGTTAGAGACAGGTAGCGTAGTGGTTAGAGCAGGTAGCCTAGTGGTTAGAGACAGGTAGTCTAGTGGTTAGAGCAGGTAGCGTAGTGGTTAGAGCAGGTAGCCTAGTGGTTAGAGCAGGTAGCCTAGTGGTTAGAGCAGGTAGCCTAGTGGTTAGAGCAGGTAGCCTAGTGGTTAGAGCAGGAAGCTTAGTGGTTAGAGCAGGTAGCCTAGTGGTTGTTAGAGCATTGGGCCAGTAACCAAAAGGTTGCTGGATCGAATCCCTGAGTTGACAAGGTAAAAATCTGTCGTTCTGCTCCTGAGCAAGGCAGTTAACCCACTGTTCCCCTGAACAAGGCAGTTAACCCACTGTTCCCCTGAACAAGGCAGTTAACCCACTGTTCCCCTGAACAAGGCAGTTAACCCACTGTTCCCCTGAACACGGCAGTTCACCCACTGTTCCCCTCCGCACCTCTCTGATTTCAGAGGAGTTTGGTTAAATGCAGAAGACACATTTCAGTTGAATGTATTCAGTTGTACAACGGACTAGGTATCGTCTTTCTCTACAGCCTGATACTCTATAGCCTGATACTCTATAGCCTGATACTCTATAGTCTGATACTATATAGTCTGATACTCTATAGTCTGATACTCTATAGCCTGATACTCTATAGCCTGATACTCTATAGTCTGATATTCTATAGTCTGATACTCTATAGTCTGATACTATATAGTCTGATACTCTATAGTCTGATACTATATAGTCTGATACTCTATAGCCTGATACTCTATAGTCTGATACTCTATAGTCTGATACTCTATAGTCTGATACTCTATAGCCTGATACTATATAGTCTGATACTCTATAGTCTGATACTATATAGTCTGATACTCTATAGCCTGATACTATATAGTCTGATACTCTATAGTCTGATACTATATAGTCTGATACTCTATAGTCTGATACTCTATAGTCTGATACTCTATAGTCTGATACTCTATAGTCTGATACTCTATAGTCTGATACTCTATAGCCTGATACTCTATAGCCTGATACTCTATAGTCTGATACTCTATAGTCTGATACTCTATAGTCTTTCTCTATAGTCTGATACTCTATAGTCTGATACTCTATAGCCTGATACTCTATAGCCTGATACTCTATAGTCTGATACTCTATAGCCTGATACTCTATAGTCTGATACTCTATAGTCTGATACTCTATAGTCTGATACTCTATAGCCTGATACTCTATAGTCTGATACTCTATAGTCTGATACTCTATAGCCTGATACTCTATAGTCTGATACTCTATAGTCTGATACTCTATAGTCTGATACTCTATAGTCTGATACTCTATAGCCTGATACTCTATAGCCTGATACTCTATAGTCTGATACTCTACAGTCTTTCTCTACAGCCTGATACTCTGGTCTATAGTAGTACCATTATATAGGGAACAGGGCTCTGGTCTATAGTAGTGCCACTATATAGGGAATAGGGCTCTGGTCTATAGTAGTGCACTATATAGGGAACAGGGCTCTGGTCTATAGTAGTGCCACTATATAGGGAATAGGGCTCTGGTCTATAGTAGTGCCACTATATAGGGAATAGGGCTATGGTCTATAGTAGTACCACTATATAGGGAATAGGGCTCTGGTCTATAGTAGTACACTATATAGGAAACAGGGCTCTGGTCTATAGTAGTGCACTATATAGGGAATAGGGCTCTGGTCTATAGTAGTGCAATTTTATCTTGGCCTAGATTCAATTACAAAGGCTAGATTAATTTACAAAGGCGAGATTAAATGACAAAGGCTAGATTAATTTACAAAGGTTAGGTTTAATTACAAAGGTTAGATTTAATTACAAAGTCTAGATTAATTTAGAAAGGACATATTCAATTACAAAGACTAGATTACGTTAAAAAGGCTAGATTCAATTACAAAGGCTAGATTAAATGACAAAGGCTACATTAAAAGACAAAGGCTAGATTCAATTACAAAGGCTAGATTAAATGACAAAGGTTAGATTTAATTACAAAGTCTAGATTAATTTAGAAAGGACATATTCAATTCCAAAGGCTAGATTAAATTAAAAAGGCTAGATTCAATTACAAAGGCTAGATTCAATTAAAAAGGATAGATTCAATTACAAAGGCTGGATTTAATTACAAAGGCTAGATTCAATTAAAAAGTATATATTCAATTACAAAGGCTAGATTAAATTAAAAATGATATATTCAATTACAAAGGCGAGATTAAATGACAAAGGATATATTCAATTACAAAGGCTAGATTCAATTACAAAGGCTGGATTCAATTAAAGGCTAGATTAAATGATAAAGGATATATTCAATTACAAAGGCTAGATTCAATTACAAAGGCTAGATTACGTTAAAAAGGCTAGATTCAATTACAAAGGATATATTCAATTACAAAGGATATATTCAATTACAAAGGATATATTCAATTAAAGGCTAGATTCAATTACAAAGGATATATTCAATTACAAAGGATATATTCAATTACAAAGGCTAGATTACGTTAAAAAGGCTAGATTCAATTACAAAGGCTAGATGAAATGACAATGGCTATATTCAAATACAAAGGCTAGATTCAATTACAAAAATGTAATTACAAAGATTAAATTGCAAAGGCTATATTAATTTACAATGGCTATAATCAATTACAAAGTGTCACGTGTGCTCCCTCTCCTTTCTCTAGGTCACCAGACTGCTCGTTAGGGAGCACACCTGTCACCAGTGGTACGCGCATAATGACACTCACCTGGACACCATCACCTCCTTGATTACCTGCCCTTTATATGTCACTCCCTTTGGTTTCTTGTTGTCATTGTTCCTGTTTCATGTCGGTGCGCTGTTTGTGTTTCTTGTTTTGTTCATTTATTAATTAAATGTATTCACTCACTGAACTTACTTCCTGCCTCTCAGCATACATCGTTACACAAAGACTATATTCAATTACAAAGGTTGTATTCAATTACAATGGCTATATTCAATTACAATGGCTATATTCAATTACAAAGGCTATATTCAATTACACAGGATATATTCAATTACAAGGTCTAGATTAAATTACAAAGGCTATATTAAATTACGTGACAATAGGTAAGTAAAGAAATAAAACAACAGTAAAAAGACAGGCTATATACAGTAGTGAGGCTATATACAGTAGAGAGGCTATATACAGTAGAGAGGCTATATACAGTACATTTACATTTACATTTAAGTCATTTAGCAGACGCTCTTATCCAGAGCGACTTACAAATTGGTGAATTCACCTTCTGACATCCAGTGGAACAGCCACTTTACAATAGTGCATCTAGATCATTTAAGGGGGGTGAGAAGGATTACTTTATCCTATCCTAGGTATTCCTTGAAGAGGTGGGGTTTCAGGTGTCTCCGGAAGGTGGTGATTGACTCCGCTGTCCTGGCGTCGTGAGGGAGTTTGTTCCACCATTGGGGGCCAGAGCAGCGAACAGTTTTGACTGGGCTGAGCGGGAACTGTACTTCCTCAGAGGTAGGGAGGCGAGCAGGCCAGAGGTGGATGAACGCAGTGCCCTTGTTTGGGTGTAGGGCCTGATCAGAGCCTGGAGGTACTGCGGTGCCGTTCCCCTCACAGCTCCGTAGGCAAGCACCATGGTCTTGTAGCGGATGCGAGCTTCAACTGGAAGCCAGTGGAGAGAGCGGAGGAGCGGGGTGACGTGAGAGAACTTGGGAAGGTTGAACACCAGACGGGCTGTGGCGTTCTGGATGAGTTGTAGGGGTTTAATGGCACAGGCAGGGAGCCCAGCCAACAGCGAGTTGCAGTAATCCAGACGGGAGATGACAAGTGCCTGGATTAGGACCTGCGCCGCTTCCTGTGTGAGGCAGGGTCGTACTCTGCGGATGTTGTAGAGCATGAACCTACAGGAACGGGCCACCGCCTTGATGTTAGTTGAGAACGACAGGGTGTTGTCCAGGATCACGCCAAGGTTCTTAGCGCTCTGGGAGGAGGACACAATGGAGTTGTCAACCGTGATGGCGAGATCATGGAACGGGCAGTCCTTCCCCGGGAGGAAGAGCAGCTCCGTCTTGCCGAGGTTCAGCTTGAGGTGGTGATCCGTCATCCACACTGATATGTCTGCCAGACATGCAGAGATGCGATTCGCCACCTGGTCATCAGAAGGGGAAAGGAGAAGATTAATTGTGTGTCGTCTGCATAGCAATGATAGGAGAGACCATGTGAGGTTATGACAGAGCCAAGTGACTTGGTGTATAGCGAGAATAGGAGAGGGCCTAGAACAGAGCCCTGGGGGACACCAGTGGTGAGAGCGCGTGGCGAGGAGACAGATTCTCGCCACGCCACCTGGTAGGAGCGACCTGTCAGGTAGGACGCAATCCAAGCGTGGGCCGCGCCGGAGATGCCCAACTCGGAGAGGGTGGAGAGGAGGATCTGATGGTTCACAGTATCGAAGGCAGCCGATAGGTCTAGAAGGATGAGAGCAGAGGAGAGAGAGTTAGCTTTAGCAGTGCGGAGCGCCTCCGTGATACAGAGAAGAGCAGTCTCAGTTGAATGACTAGTCTTGAAACCTGACTGATTTGGATCAAGAAGGTCATTCTGAGAGAGATAGCGGGAGAGCTGGCCAAGGACGGCACGTTCAAGAGTTTTGGAGAGAAAAGAAAGAAGGGATACTGGTCTGTAGTTGTTGACATCGGAGGGATCGAGTGTAGGTTTTTTCAGAAGGGGTGCAACTCTCGCTGTCTTGAAGACGGAAGGGACGTAGCCAGCGGTCAGGGATGAGTTGATGAGCGAGGTGAGGTAAGGGAGAAGGTCTCCGGAAATGGTCTGGAGAAGAGAGGAGGGGATAGGGTCAAGCGGGCAGGTTGTTGGGCGGCCGGCCATCACAAGAAGCGAGATTTCATCTGGAGAGAGAGGGGAGAAAGAGGTCAGAGCACAGGGTAGGGCAGTGTGAGCAGAACCAGCGGTGTCGTTTGACTTAGCAAACAAGGATCGGATGTCGTCGACCTTCTTTTCAAAATGGTTGACAAAGTCATCTGCAGAGAGGGAGGAGGGGGGAGGGGGAGGAGGATTCAGGAGGGAGGAGAAGGTGGCAAAGAGCTTCCTAGGGTTAGAGGCAGATGCTTGGAATTTAGAGTGGTAGAAAGTGGCTTTAGCAGCAGAGACAGAGGAGGAAAATGTAGAGAGGAGGGAGTGAAAGGATGCCAGGTCCGCAGGGGAGGCGAGTTTTCCTCCATTTCCACTCGGCTGCCCGGAGCACTGTTCTGTGAGCTCGCAATGAGTCGTCGAGCCACGGAGCGGGAGGGGAGGACCGAGCCGGCCTGGAGGATAGGGGACATAGAGAGTCAAAGGATGCAGAAAGGGAAGAGAGGAGGGTTGAGGAGGCAGAATCAGGAGATAGGTTGGAGAAGGTATGAGCAGAGGGAAGAGATGATAGGATGGAAGAGGAGAGAGTAGCGGGGGAGAGAGAGCGAAGGTTGGGACGGCGCGATACCATCCGAGTAGGGGCAGTGTGGGAAGTGTTGGATGAGAGCGAGAGGGAAAAGGATACAAGGTAGTGGTCGGAGACTTGGAGGGGAGTTGCAATGAGGTTAGTGGAAGAACAGCATCTAGTAAAGATGAGGTCGAGCGTATTGCCTGCCTTGTGAGTAGGGGGGGAAGGTGAGAGGGTGAGGTCAAAAGAGGAGAGGAGTGGAAAGAAGGAGGCAGAGAGGAATGAGTCAAAGGTAGACGTGGGGAGGTTAAAGTCGCCCAGGACTGTGAGAGGTGGGCCGTCCTCAGGAAAGGAGCTTATCAAGGCATCAAGCTCATTGATGAACTCTCCGAGGGAACCTGGAGGGCGATAAAGGATAAGGATGTTAAGCTTGAAAGGGCTGGTAACTGTGACAGCATGGAATTCAAAGGAGGCGATAGACAGATGGGTAAGGGGAGAAAGAGAGAATGACCACTTGGGAGAGATGAGGATCCCGGTGCCACCACCCCGCTGACCAGAAGCTCTCAGGGTGTGCGAGAACACGTGGGCGGACGAAGAGAGAGCAGTAGGAGTAGCAGTGTTATCTGTGGTGATCCATGTTTCCGTCAGTGCCAAGAAGTCGAGGGACTGGAGGGAGGCATAGGCTGAGATGAACTCTGCCTTGTTGGCCGCAGATCGGCAGTTCCAGAGGCTACCGGAGACCTGGAACTCCACGTGGGTCGTGCGCGCTGGGACCACCAGATTAGGGTGGCCGCGGCCACGCGGGGTGTGGAGCGTTTGTATGGTCTGTGCAGAGAGGAGAGAACAGGGATAGATAGACACATAGTTGACAGGCTACAGAAGAGGCTACGCTAATGCAAAGGAGATTGGAATGACAAGTGGACTACACGTCTCGAATGTTCAGAAAGTTAAGTTTCGTAGCAAGAATCTTATTGACTAAAATGATTGAAATGATACAGTACTGCTGGAGTAGGCTAGCTGGCAGTGGCTGCGTTGTTGACTTTGTAGGCTAGCTGGCAGTGGCTGCGTTGTTGACACTACACTAATCAAGTCGTTCCGTCGAGTGTAATAGTTTCTACAGTGCTGCTATTCGGGGGCTAGCTGGCTAGCTAGCAGTGTTGATTACGTTACGTTACGTTGAAAGAACGACAATAGCTGGCTAGCTAACCTAGAAAGTAGAGAGGCTATATACAGTAAAGAGGTTATATACAGTAGAGGGGCTATATACAGTAGTGAGGCTATATACAGTAGAGAGGTTATATACAGTAGAGGGGCTATATAGAGTAGAGAGGCTATATACAGTAGAGAGGCTATATACAGTAGAGGGGCTATATACAGTAGAGGGGCTATATACAGTAGAGAGGCTATATACAGTAGAGGGGCTATATACAGTAGAGAGGCTATATACAGTAGAGGGGCTATATACAGTAGAGAGGCTATATACAGTAGAGAGGCTATATACAGTAGAGGGGCTATATACAGTAGAGGGGCTATATACAGTAGAGAGGCTATATACAGTAGAGGGGCTATATACAGTAGAGAGGCTATATACAGTAGAGGGGCTATATACAGTAGAGAGGCTATATACAGTAGAGGGGCTATATACAGTAGTGAGGCTATATACAGTAGAGAGGTTATATACAGTAGAGGGGCTATATAGAGTAGAGAGGCTATATACAGTAGAGAGGCTACATACAGACACTGGTTAGTCAGGCTGATTGAGGTAGTATGTACATGTACATATGGTTAAAGTGACTATGCATATATGATGAACAGAGAGCAGCAGTAGCGTAAAGGAGGGGTTGGTGGGTGGTGGGTGGGACACAATGCAGATAGCCCGGTTAGCCAATGTGCGGGAGTACTGGTTGGTCGGGCCAATTGAGGTAGTATGTGCATGTATAGCTGAAGTGACTATGCATACATGATAAACAGAGAGTAGCAGCAGCGTAAAAGAGGGGTTGGGTGGAACACAATGCAAATAGTCCGGGTAGCCATTTGATTACCTGTTCAGGAGTCTTATGGGTTGGGGGTAAAAACTGTTGAGAAGCCTTTTGGTCCGAGACTTGGCACTCCGGTATAGCTTGCTATGTGGTAGTAGAGAGAACAGTCTATGACTGGGGTGGCTGGGGTCTTTGACAATTTTTAGGGCCTTCCTCTGACACCACCTGGTATAGAGGTCCTGGATGGCAGACAGCTTAGCCCCAGTGATGTACTGGGCCGTACGCACTACCCTCTGTAGTGCCTTGCGGTCAGAGGACGAGCAATTGCCGTACCAGGCAGTGATGCAACCGGTCAGGATGCTCTCGATGGTGCAGCTGTAGAACCTTTTGAGGATCTGAGGACCCATGCCAAATCTTTTTAGTTTCCTGAGGTTGGAATAGGCTTTGTCGTGCCCTCATCACAGCTGTCTTGGTGTGTTTGGACCATTCTAGTTTGTTGTTGGTGTGGACACCAAGGAACTTGAAGCTCTCAACCTGCTCCACTACAGCCCTGTCGATGAGAATGGGGGCGTGCTCGGTCCTCCTTTTCCTGTAGTCCACAATCATCTCCTTAGTCTTGGTTACGTTGAGGGAGAGGTTGTTATTCTGGCACCACCCGGCCAGGTCTCTGACCTCCCTATAGGCCGTCTCGTCGTTGTCGGTGATCAGGCCTACCACTGTTGTGTCGTCTGCAAACTAAATGATGGTGTTGGAGTCATTGCCTAAAATTGCTAGATTCAATTACAAAAGCTAGATTAAATTACAAAGGCTAGATTCAATTACAAAATCTAGATTCAATTACCAAGGCTATATTCAATGACAAAGGCTATATTCAATTAAAGGCTAGATTCAATTAAAGGCTAGATTCAATTACAAAGGCTATATTCAATGACAACGGCTATATTCAATTACAAAGGCTAGATTCAATTACAAAGGCTATATTCAATGACAAAGGCTATATTCAATTACAAAGGCTATATTCAATTACAAAGACTATTAAAACACAAAGTCTATATTAAAATACAAAGACTAGATTAAATTAGTATGAAAACAGGCATGATGCATATAGTAGACACAAACACACCTCAACAAGTTCTATCCACGAACTAGGTAATCATTCACTCTGTTAATTGAGCGTTCCAACCTCTCTGACCCTCTTTAAAATCCTTATCAGTTTCTGTTGTGTTAAACACCAACAGTAGGTTAACATATCTCCAGCTAACAGCCATAGAGATGCTAATCGTGCTGCTATGTCATGTCAATGAAGTAGGTAGGGTTTTGGCTATAGAACAGAGCCAGAGGGGATACGTCTTATGAAACTTTTTAATGCATCCCAAATGGGACCCTATTCCCAGCCTGGGTGACATTTGGGACGCGCCCCAGTGAATACCCTGTGGGAGATAAGCGGAGTACTGCACTATGCAAGTACTAACACACATATTGTGTAATTTTATTTATTTATTTATTTGTGCTGCACTGACTGACCCACTAGTGTCCATCTGGATCAGCTGGGTTCAGATCTTATCCTTTTGTGTTGTCCTTTTCTAAACCATCTGCATACCGTGGCTGTAGGCCCAGGTTCCCACTAGTGTCCATCTGGATCAGCTGGGTTCAGATCTTATCCTTTTGTGTTGTCCTTTTCTAAACCATCTGCATACCGTGGCTGTAGGCCCAGGTTCCCACTAGTGTCCATCTGGATCAGCTGGGTTCAGATCTTATCCTTTTGTGTTGTCCTTTTCTAAACCATCTGCATACTGTGGCTGTAGGCCCAGGTTCACACTAGTGTCCATCTGGATCAGCTGGGTTCAGATCTTATCCTTTTGTGTTGTCCTTTTCTAAACCATCTGCATACCGTGGCTGTAGGCCCAGGTTCCCACTAGTGTCCATCTGGATCAGCTGGGTTCAGATCTTATCCTTTTGTGTTGTCCTTTTCGAAACCATCTGCATAAGGTAAGTTAGGCATAAGGTAAGTGTTAGGAGTAAGGTAAGTGTTAGGTAAGTGTTAGGCGTAAGGTAAGTGTTAGGTAAGTGTTAGGCGTTAGGTAAGTGTTAGGCGTAAGGTAAGTGTTAGGTAAGTGTTAGGCGTAAGGTAAGTGTTAGGTAAGTGTTAGGCGTAAGGTAAGTGTTAGGCGTAAGGTAAGTGTTAGGCGTAAGGTAAGTGTTAGGTAAGTGTTAGGCGTAAGGTAAGTGTTAGGCGTAAGGTAAGTGTTAGGCGTAAGGTAAGTGTTAGGCGTAAGGTAAGTGTTAGGCGTAAGGTAAGTGTTAGGCGTAAGGTAAGTGTTATGTAAGTGTTAGGCGTAAGGTAAGTGTTCGGCGTAAGGTAAGTGTTAGGTAAGTGTTAGGCGTAAGGTAAGTGTTAGGCGTAAGGAAAGTGTTAGGCGTAAGGTAAGTGTGAGGCGTAAGGTAAGTGTTAGGTAAGTGTTAGGCGTAAGGTAAGTGTGAGGCGTAAGGTAAGTGTTAGGCGTAAGGTAAGTGTGAGGCGTAAGGTAAGTGTTAGGCGTAAGGTAAGTGTTAGGCGTAAGGTAAGTGTTAGGCGTAAGGTAAGTGTGAGGCGAAAGGTAAGTGTTAGGTGTAAGGTAAGTGTTAGGCGTTAGGTAAGTGTTAGGTAAGTGTTAGGCGTAAGGTAAGTGTTAGGCGTTAGGTAAGTGTTAGGCGTAAGGTAAGTGTTAGGCGTAAGGTATGTGTTAGGTAAGTGTTAGGTGTAAGGTAAGTGTTAGGCGTAAGGTAAGTGTTAGGTAAGTGTTAGGCGTAAGGTAAGTGTTAGGTAAGTGTTAGGCGTAAGGTAAGTGTTAGGCGTTAGGTAAGTGTTAGGCGTAAGGTAAGTGTTAGGCGTAAGGTAAGTGTTAGGCGTAAGGTATGTGTTAGGTAAGTGTTAGGTGTAAGGTAAGTGTTAGGCGTAAGGTAAGTGTTAGGCGTAAGGTATGTGTTAGGTAAGTGTTGGGTGTAAGGTAAGTGTAAGGTAAGTGTTAGGCGTAAGGTAAGTGCAAGGCGTTAGGTAAGTGTTAGGCGTAAGGTAAGTGTTAGGCGTAAGGTATGTGTTAGGTAAGTGTTAGGTGTAAGGTAAGTGTTAGGCGTAAGGTAAGTGTAAGGTAAGTGTTAGGCGTTAGGTAAGTGTTAGGTAAGTGTTAGGCGTAAGGTAAGTGTTAGGCGTTAGGTAAGTGTTAGGCGTAAGGTAAGTGTTAGGCGTAAGGTATGTGTTAGGTAAGTGTTAGGTGTAAGGTAAGTGTTAGGCGTAAGGTAAGTGTTAGGTAAGTGTTAGGCGTAAGGTAAGTGTTAGGCGTAAGGTAAGTGTTAGGCATAAGGTAAGTGTGAGGTGTAAGGTAAGTGTTAGGCGTAAGGTAAGTGTGAGGTGTAAGGTAAGTGTTAGGCGTAAGGTAAGTGTTAGGTAAGTGTTAGGCGTAAGGTAAGTGTTAGGCGTTAGGTAAGTGTTAGGTAAGTGTTAGGCGTAAGGTAAGTGTTAGGCGTTAGGTAAGTGTTAGGCGTAAGGTAAGTGTTAGGCGTAAGGTATGTGTTAGGTAAGTGTTAGGTGTAAGGTAAGTGTTAGGCGTAAGGTAAGTGTAAGGTAAGTGTTAGGCGTTAGGTAAGTGTTAGGTAAGTGTTAGGCGTAAGGTAAGTGTTAGGCGTTAGGTAAGTGTTAGGCGTAAGGTAAGTGTTAGGCGTAAGGTATGTGTTAGGTAAGTGTTAGGTGTAAGGTAAGTGTTAGGCGTAAGGTAAGTGTTAGGTAAGTGTTAGGCGTAAGGTAAGTGTTAGGCGTAAGGTAAGTGTTAGGCATAAGGTAAGTGTGAGGTGTAAGGTAAGTGTTAGGCGTAAGGTAAGTGTGAGGTGTAAGGTAAGTGTTAGGCGTAAGGTAAGTGTTAGGTAAGTGTTAGGCGTAAGGTAAGTGTTAGGCGTTAGGTAAGTGTTAGGCGTTAGGTAAGTGTTAGGTAAGTGTTAGGCATAAGGTAAGTGTTAGGTAAGTGTTAGGCGTTAGGTAAGTGTTAGGTGAGTGTTAGGTAAGTGTTAGGCGTTAGGTAAGTGTTAGGTAAGTGTTAGGTAAGTGTTAGGCGTTAGGTAAGTGTTAGGTAAGTGTTAGGCGTAAGGTAAGTGTTAGGTAAGTGTTAGGCGTTAGGTAAGTGTTAGGTAAGTGTTAGGTAAGTGTTAGGCGTTAGGTAAGTGTTAGGTAAGTGTTAGGTAAGTGTTAGGCGTAAGGTAAGTGTTAGGTGTAAGGTAAGTGTTAGGCGTTAGGTAAGTGTTAGGTAAGTGTTAGGCGTAAGGTAAGTGTTAGGCGTTAGGTAAGTGTTAGGCGTTAGGTAAGTGTTAGGTAAGTGTTAGGCGTAAGGTAAGTGTTAGGCGTAAGGTAAGTGTTAGGCGTAAGGTATGTGTTAGGTAAGTGTTAGGTGTAAGGTAAGTGTTAGGCGTAAGGTAAGTGTTAGGCGTAAGGTAAGTGTTAGGTAAGTGTTAGGCGTAAGGTAAGTGTTAGGCGTAAGGTAAGTGTTAGGTAAGTGTTAGGCATAAGGTAAGTGTTAGGCATAAGGTAAGTGTTAGGTAAGTGTTAGGCGTAAGGTAAGTGTTAGGCGTAAGGTAAGTGTGAGGCGTAAGGTAAGTGTGAGGCGTAAGGTAAGTGTTAGGCGTAAGGTAAGTGTTAGGTAAGTGTTAGGCGTAAGGTAAGTGTTAGGTAAGTGTTAGGTGTAAGGTAAGTGTTAGGCGTGAGGTAAGTTTTAGGTAAGTGTTAGGCGTAAGGTAAGTGTTAGGCGTTAGGTAAGTGTTAGGCGTAAGGTAAGTGTTAGGCGTAAGGTAAGTGTTAGGCGTAAGGTAAGTGTTAGGTAAGTGTTAGGCGTAAGGTAAGTGTTAGGCGTTAGGTAAGTGTTAGGCGTAAGGTAAGTGTTAGGCGTAAGGTAAGCCTTTTGATTCAGGTTTGGGTTACATTTAAAATCTGATTTTGAGAATGAGAAAGTATAGAACTTTGCATCTTGGTCAGATAATAATATTTTTTTATGTTTATATTTTAACCTTTATTTAACTAGGCAAGTCAGTTTAAGAACAAATTCTTGTTTTCCTACAATCATCTGCCTGTGTGTGAGGTGGAAGTGGTTCTGTTTGAGTCAAAGGTGGTAGGTCCTGTCCTCTAATGGCGATGGAAGGAATAGCAGCTAGTGATGGTAATTTATTACATGATAATAAACACTATTAACTCATCAAATAGAATATATACAATGATATATATTTTTTTAAAGCATAAATTAAAAACTATTTCTAAATAGATTGTTTCAATAATAAATCCTTAAAATGATTACCGGTATATAAGGACATGGTCACAGGAAACACTTTGTTCAGGTAGATTGATTATTAAAATAAAATAAATGGAGACAGGTATCTAAGGCATCTGAGTAAATAATAACATTACGTAGCTCTTAAGTAAGGACCTACATTCATAAACTATTCTGTAACGAGACTCGTATTTTAGTTGGATGACCGACCTAAAAGGTTTCTTCTATTACCGAAAACCTGGCGTGTGTTTTAAAGCATCTCAAAATATTCAGTCAGGTGTATCATCATCATGTTTCTTTCCATTGAGAATTGATAACATAACCATAATAAATATTATAAACATGTTGCATGACTTGGTATGCAGTGATGTCAGTGACAGGGGTTTACCCAGGTGGTTTACCAAATTACCAGGATGACATGCACTTCCTTTAGGGTCATCACCATCAGCAGAATGACATGCACTTCCTTTAGCATCATCACCATCAGGACTTTGCTAGAATCTACTGACACGGAGTCACCCATTGTATGCTATGTATTTTTTATTAGCTAAGCAATAAGTGGTAAATGCAATTTCAGTATATACAGGCTCTCTGTCCCACCTCGCAGGGCAAACAGAGAACTGACTTGTTCCTGACAAAGATATTATAATATACTGACAGAAGTCATTCCTGCTTCCGAGCCGGCCTGTCAGAGTAGAGACTGGGCGTGGTTTAAACTCACCCAGCCTATCGTTGATTGTTAGCGCCCGAGCTGGTCCCAGCCCCCTAAGCGCTTCAGCGGTCAGTCGTTGTAGTTGTGTAGAATATATATGCGCTCACACACTCAATACAGTTATCACAACACCTGGCTCCTGTTCTCTAACAAAAGACTGTTTGTTCTCGCAACACTACGTTCTGAATGTGCCCCCACAACTCATTGCACAGGTCCTGTCTTCATGTTATTCTGTATTTTTTCCATCACGAGAAAGGCCCATGGCCCTGAAACTGTTAACGATGTCTCAAGTCAGCTATGTTGCATAACACATACACCCACACAAGCCAACAGCAAATAATATTCCATCACATATGATATGGTAACGGGCTATAGTGTACAACACAGAACCTCACAATAGCTTCATTTTAATTTACTAATGTCTTTGATCTTGCCCATCTCTATGAAGTCTGTAGGATTCCGTGCAGGAGGCGTGGCTAGAAGACACCTGGTCACCCAGGGAACCAATGATGAGTGTCACATGGTCCACCTTCACAAAGTGGATGTGAACCATCATACCGACCAGGAAGATGATTATGACACTGGAGAGAACGGCTGTGTTCTGGAATGAAGTAGAGAAATTGATGTTGAACTAATTGAACTGTACAAGGTCACACCAGTAAGAGACATTTAGGCATATTTAACATATAGCATGTATCATATATATTTCTATGCATACGTCTGAGTCAACTAGTTTAGTGGTCACCAACTGTGGCTCTGGAGAGCTACTGGTGTTGTGGGCTTTTGTTCTATCCCAGCACTGACACACCTGATTCAACTACACAACATCGGATGCAGTTGGTTGAAACAGATTGTTAGTGTCGGGCAAGAACAAAAGCCTGCACTCCCAGGAGATCTCCAAGAGCAGGATTGTTGACCACTGATGCACGTGCCAGTAGGTATCGAGGAGGAGTCCCAAATGGCCCTATTCCATATACAGTGTAGTTCTTTTTGGTCCAAAGTAGTACACTGTACAGGGAATATGGTGGCATTTGGGACTGACACCGCCCTAGTGTCCTTACCTCAGTAAATCAGAATATGTGTAGGCAGATAGACAAACAGCACGCCATCATTCTGCCTATGGAGACTTTAGTGGAGCTGACTGTGAACTCCCTGCTAAAAAACCCGAGTGACTTTGACACTCCAGAGAGATCAATTACGGCTGGAGCGATATCTAACCATTTCCAAACTACTGTAGGCTAGCTGTAACGTCTTCAGATAGCAGTGAGATAACATTACTAGCTAGCTAACAATGTGCAGACAGAAAAAAATATATATATATATTAAAACGAACATATTGTATGGATCCGGAATGGCATGCACTTCCTTTAACTAAGTATTGATTATTGGACAATATCGATTTGAAAACCTCTGACTTACCTAGCCAGCTAACAAACTACAAACATTGAGTTGCATAGTGAGTTGAGTTGCATACTGGGGAATGTAGTCATGTTATTGATACATTAAAGCGATTCAAAGCAACAACTCTACTGGTATTACTACATTTCCCAGAATGCCATGCGCGGTGTAACTTTTAACCTCTGGATCAAAACAAGCCGATGAGCTGATGAAACTGGGAACAACATCGAATGAAATCTAGCTGTCGGGCAGCGAAATTATATAACGAATGTATACATAATAACGGTGTCTTTGTGCTGAATTAAGTTGCGCTGGATGCCATGTTTTCTATTAAAATATAATAGCGTTTTTCCTCTGTAGAAGCAACGGTTTAGGTTACGGGAACAGCCGTCGTCCATTTTTTTTGTTTTTCGACGAAGGATTTTGTTGATGGTTTTAGTGCTTGAGAAATTTGGTCGTTTGAGTTGATGTGGAGTAACTGAAAAATACGCGAGTGTCATCTTTTGTTATAAAGCGGATTTGTTGACGTTTTGACACTGTTACCGTTGCCTATTTCTGCTGTCAAATTTGCTTCGCCAACAACAACAACAACAACAGCTAACCGTACAGTAGGCTAACTAGCAGTAGCAAGATAATTACAATGTTGTTGCTGATTGACAGCTAACGATTACTTGCATGTGGGGCTTGTAGGAGAGCTGCATGTCTGGACATGTATGTAGGAAGTCGTTGTTGTGATTGTTTTGCTGACTGACAGGCACTTTGATGACATATGGCTTTGTCAAAGTGACCTCTCACAGTTCATATTACATGTCCATCTGCTAAGTGTTAGAAGAGGGTGTATATAAGAGACACCTCTACCAGAAAAAACAACCACATAATACGCTAGAGAAGAATACATGTAAATCTTTAACACTATAGAATATAGTCATAAACATATTTCCAAGCAGTTTGGTTTCGCAGTGCAGTTTTAGACTAATCGGGTTCAGGTTATCGACAGAAAGGTGCACTTGTTAGCAGTAGCATACTGAAGCGATCATTATGAGTGGTCAAGGTCCGTCGGTAGATAAAGGGATGAACACCATCCTGGTGTGTCAGGAGAGCTACGCCTGCGGTGGCTCAGATGAGGCCGCCTTTGAATGCGACGAGTGCGGCAGCCTGCAGTGCGTCCGCTGCGAGCTGGAGCTCCATCGTCAGGAACGCATGAGGAACCATGACCGTGTCCGCATCGCCCCGGGACACGTTCCATTCTGTGACTCTTGTAAGGGCGACAGCAGCGGGTGTGGGGTGAACGGGGCAGGCTGAGGGCGGTGGTGCGCTGCCAGGGCTGTAAAATCAACCTGTGTCTGGATTGCCAGAAGCGGACCCATAGCGGGGTAAACAAGAGGAAGCACCCCGTGACCCCCTACCCTCCTCCCGGTCAAGTCCAGGATAGTAGCCTGGAGGCTGGGGATGGAGGGGAGATGGAGGCCCTCAAGGCAAAACTAGAGAAGGTGCGCAGCTTCTTACTGGTGGATGCGAAGGAGGAGATGCAGGTGAGTTATATCGTTATGACCTGGGGTACATCTCAAATGGCTTCCTACTCCCTATATAGTGGTACTACTATAGACCAGGGCCCTATTCCCTATATAGTGGTACTACTATAGACCAGAGCCCTATTCCCTATATAGTGTACTACTATAGACCAGAGCCCTATTCCCTATATAGTGTACTACTATAGACCAGGGCCCTATTCCCTATATAGTGGTACTACTATAGACCAGGGCCCTATTCCCTATATAGTGTACTACTATAGACCAGAGCCCTATTCCCTATATAGGGCACTACTTTAGACCAGAGCCCTATTCCCTATATAGGGCACTACTTTTGACCAGAACCCACTATAGATTAGTGTTCCATTTGGGATGTAGACATATTACGATCCAGGTATTGAAACAACACCCATAGAAACCACGTATCCGTAGCCACGAACCCCTAGGGACGTTTTAGATCTGAAAGCCAGTCTGTATGAGCCAGTCTACAATGGACAGGCTTCCTGTACGGAAGGCCAAGGAGAAATCGACCCGGACTGCAGGCAGTCTAAGCAAATACAGGTTAACAATACCTAGGCTGCATCCCAAATAGCACCGTATTGCCTATAAAGTGCAGTACTTTTTGATCAGAGACCTATGATAGTGCACTACCTTTGACAATATGTCTATGGGTCAAAGGTAGGTCACTAAATGAGAAGTACGCTGTGCTCTATTACCTCGGTTGGTGATTAAACTAGCTCACCCCAGGCTCTGTTGTCTTTCCCCTGTAGTTGAAGGATGAGGAAGCCTTTGTGAGCCGGCTGGACTGTAGACCTGAGGAACTCCTCAAGGTCGTGTCTATCTTCGGGAACACAGGGGAGGGGAAGTCCCACACACTGAACCATACCTTCTTCCTGGGGCGGGAGGTGTTCCAGACGTCCCCCACCCAGGAGTCATGTACCGTGGGGGTTTGGGCTGCCATGGATCCCATCCACAGAGTGGTGGTGATCGACACAGAGGGACTGCTGGGGGCAGGTGAGGAGGAGAGAGGGGCAATGACACGAATGTTGCTAAATGTCAGCAGCTGTGACATTTTTATTTACGCAATTGACACCGATTTAATCTGCTATCATATCAAATAAAGATAACGGTGGGAGCAATAACCAGTCAGGAGGCATCTACTAACACGGCCTCTTCCTCTCTATTGGCCACCCAGGATCCAATCAGGGCCAGCGCACCCGGCTGCTCCTCAAAGTCCTAGCCGTCTCCGACCTCATCATCTACCGTACCCACGCCGACCGTCTCCACGACGACCTGTTCAAGTTCCTAGGCGACGCGTCGGACGCCTATCTGAAGCACTTCACCAGGGAGCTGAAGGCCACTACGGCCCGGTGTGGCCTGGACGTCCCTCTGTCCACTCTGGGACCAGCTGTTATTATCTTCCACGAGACCGTCCACACCAAGCTACTGGGCTCAGGTACAGGGTTGGCATTGCCAGGCTTATCAAGAGGTGAAGGTACTATTGGATGAAAACCTAAACCGTGGCTCTTGTGGAAACAGTTCATATAAGGAATTCAGTCAATGGAAATAAATTCATTAGGCCTTAATCTATGTATGTCACATGACTGGGAATACAGATCTACATCTGTTGGTCACAGATCCCTTAAAGAAAAGGTAGGGGTGTGGATCAGAAGACCAGTCAGTATCTGGTCTGACCACCATTTACCTCATGCAGTGTGACACATCTCCTTCGCATAGAGTTGATCTCCTTTGCATAGAGTTGATCAGGCTGTTGATTGTGGCCTGTGGAATGTTGTCCCACTCCTCTTCAATGGCTGTGCGAAGTTGCTGGATATTGGCGGCAGCGTAGATAGGAGTTTGTTGTTCCATCGGTCAGAACCTAAACATTTGGTGAGGCTGCCCTTCAGCCCCTACGGTCCTGGCCTGGTGAGGCTGTCTTCAGCCCCTACGGTCCTGGCCTGGTGAGGCTGTCTTCAGCCCCTACGGTCCTGGCCTGGTGAGGCTGTCTTCAGCCCCTACGGTCCTGGCCTGGTGAGGCTGTCTTCAGCCCCTACGGTCCTGGCCTGGTGAGGCTGTCTTCAGCCCCTATGGTCCTGGCCTGGGCTGTCTTCAGTCCCCTGGTGAGGCTGTCTTCAGTCCCTATGGTCCTGGCCTGGTGAGGCTGTCTTCAGTCCCAATGGTCCTGGCTTGGTGAGGCTGTCTTCAGTCCCAATGGTCCTGGCTTGGTGAGGCTGTCTTCAGTCCCAATGGTCCTGGCCTGGTGAGGCTGTCTTCAGTCCCAATGGTCCTGGCCTGGTGAGGCTGTCTTCAGTCCCAACGGTCCTGGCCTGGTGAGGCTGTCTTCAGCCCCTACGGTCCTGGCCTGGTGAGGCTGTCTTCAGCCCCTACGGTCCTGGCCTGGTGAGGCTGTCTTCAGCCCCAATGGTCCTGGCCTGGTGAGGCTGTCTTCAGTCCCAATGGTCCTGGCTTGGTGAGGCTGTCTTCAGTCCCAATGGTCCCTGGTGAGGCTGTCTTCAGTCCCAATGGTCCTGGCCTGGTGAGGCTGTCTTCCTACGGTCCTGGTCCCAATGGTCCTGGCCTGGTGAGGCTGTCTTCAGCCCCTACGGTCCTGGCCTGGTGAGGCTGTCTTCAGTCCCTACGGTCCTGGCCTGGTGAGGCTGTCTTCAGTCCCAATGGTCCTGGCCTGGTGAGGCTGTCTTCAGTCCCAATGGTCCTGGCCTGGTGAGGCTGTCTTCAGTCCCAATGGTCCCTGACGGTCCTGGCCTGGTGAGGCTGTCTTCAGTCCCAACGGTCCTGGCCTGGTGAGGCTGTCTTCAGTCCCAATGGTCCTGGCCTGGTGAGGCTGTCTTCAGCCCCAACGGTCCTGGCCTGGTGAGGCTGTCTTCAGCCCCTACGGTCCTGGCCTGGTGAGGCTGTCTTCAGTCCCAATGGTCCTGGCCTGGTGAGGCTGTCTTCAGTCCCCCAATGGTCCTGGCCTGGTGAGGCTGTCTTCAGTCCCAATGGTCCTGGCCTGGTGAGGCTGTCTTCAGCCCCATGGTCCCTTCAGCCCCTATGGTCCTGGCCTGGTGAGGCTGTCTTCAGCCCCTATGGTCCTGGCCTGGTGAGGCTGTCTTCAGTCCCAAAGGTCCTGGCTTGGTGAGGCTGTCTTCAGCCCCTATGGTCCTGGCCTGGTGAGGCTGTCTTCAGCCCCTATGGTCCTGGCCTGGTGAGGGTCCTGGCCTGGTGAGGCTGTCTTCAGCCCCAATGGTCCTGGCCTGGTGAGGCTGTCTTCATGGTCCCTTGGTGAGGCTGTCTTCACGGTCCTGGCCTGGTGAGGCTGTCTTCAGCCCCTATGGTCCTGGCCTGGTGAGGCTGTCTTCAGCCCCTATGGTCCTGGCCTGGTGAGGCTGTCTTCAGTCCCAATGGTCCTGGCCTGGTGAGGCTGTCTTCAGCCCCTATGGTCCTGGCCTGGTGAGGCTGTCTTCAGCCCCTATGGTCCTGGCCTGGTGAGGCTGTCTTCAGCCCCTATGGTCCTGGCCTGGTGAGGCTGTCTTCAGCCCCTATGGTCCTGGCTGGCCTGGTGAGGCTGTCTTCAGCCCAACGGTCCTGGCTTGGTGAGGCTGTCTTCAGCCCCTACGGTCCTGGCCTGGTGAGGCTGTCTTCAGCCCCTACGGTCCTGGCCTGGTGAGGCTGTCTTCAGCCTCCCGGAGGATCTGATGCCCTCAGAAACTGTAAAGATTATTAAATAAAGATCTTAAGACACCTTTTTAGCCTTTTACTGAGTATAGATCATATAGAATAAGTTTTTTTAAACTATCTATACTATTATCTATTTTATTGTTGTTTGACTATTTTCATCTTTCATTTAGAAAATGTTTTGTTTTAATCTTTCTCATCTTGTATTATTTTAATAGTTAAGTCCTTGAAATGCCTGTAAGAAGGCTGTCTTTATAAATGATGTAGGAGGACAGGGTTTGATTTGATTTAGGAGGACAGGGTTTGATTTGATTTAGGAGGACAGGGTTGGGCCTGAGACAGAGATATAGGCCGTAGTAGGGTTGTCCTCAAGCCTTTTCATTTTAGAAAGTGGAAATAACATGTCATTCTGGTAGTCACCTGTAGCTAATGTCTTTTCAGTCCCCCTATCTCCTCTCCTGGTGATATATATCTCTCTCCTCCCTCTATATCTACGGTCCTCGGTCAACCCATCAGAGTCTGAGGCGTCTGCTTCAGGAGCGTTTCAGAAAGCCTTTTCTACGGTCCTCCATCCAGTACCGCGGGACTCGAACCTCAGCCCCGACAGACGGTCCTGGCGTAGTCTGGGAGCTGTCTTCAGCCCCTACGGTCCTCCTGGTTATATACAGAGCCCTGTCTTCAGCCTCCCGGAGGATCAGGTTGATGTTTATTGTCAGAATCTTGTAGGCAGCAAAGATTGCGAAATTCAAATAAAGATCTTAAGACACCTTTTTAGCCTGATTTTAAACCTTTACTGAGACAACCCCCTACACAATATAATAGATCATATAGAATAAGTTTTTTTAAACTATCTATACTATTATCTATTTTATTGTTGTTTAGGTTTAAAACAACATTCATACACCAACATTCATGACAATAAATTTCATTTGTGAAAATGACTAGCTGTTTTAATCTTTCTCATCTTGTATTATTTTGGGAATCCCAGAAGAGCAGTTAAGCTCTTTCTTTGATGAATACTTCACCTGCTCCAGTATCTGTCTCAGCTGTGGGTGAGTTCTCTGTAAGAAATCTGCTCTCTGTGTTTCTGTCTGTGTTCAGTTATCTCTCTGTCTGTAGGAGTTACAGGGTTTGATCTGTGTTCAGTTATGATTCTGTCTCAGTGTTCAGTTATCTCTCTGTCTTTAGGAGGACAGTTATCTCTCTGTCTCAGAGAGTTATCTCTCTGTCTCAGTGTTCAGTTATCTCTTCTCAGTGTTCAGTTATCTCTCTGTCTCTCTGTCTTTCTGTCTCAGTGGAGTTATCTCATGTCATTCAGTGTTCAGGAATGGTAGTCACCTGTAGCTAATGTCTTTGTCAGGTCTCTCTTTCTCTCTCCCCTATCTCCCTCTCCTCAGGTCTGGCTGTAATGAACAGTATAACTCTCTTCCTGTCAGGTCCTGAACAGTACAGTACCTCTTCCTGTCAGGTCTCTCCAGACAACCCATCCAGAGTCTGCAGAGCGTCTGCTTCAGGTCTGGCTGTTTCAGAAAGCTGGGTCTGGCTTTGAACCAGTAACAAAGGCCTTCAGCTCCATCCAGTACCTCTTCCTGTCAGGTCTGACTAATGAACCAGTAACAAACCCCTGTCAGGTCTGACTGTGTCAGCGGTCTCCTGCGTCAGGTCTGACTGAGCAACAGTTAGATAACAAACACTCTTCCTGTCAGGTCCACTGTTCTGCAAACCTCTTCCTGTCGTGACTGTAATGAACAGAGCCCTGCAGGTCTGGCTGTAATGAACAGTACAGTAACAAACCTCTTCCTGTCAGGTCTGGGTATGTGTGTCTGTGTAATGAACAGTGTAACAAACCTCTTCCTGTCAGGTGTGTGTACAGTAACAAACCTCTTCCTGTCAGGTCTGTCTGTAATGAACAGTGTTCTTATGTGTCAATGAACAGTACAGTAACAAACCTCTTCCTGTCTGTAATGAACAGTACAGTAACAAATCTTTGCCCTGTAATGAACAGCAGTAACAAACCTCTTCCTGTCAGGATGCTGTAATGAACAGTAAAGTCAAAATTGACTATATTGTCTTCATTTAGGGTTAGGCATTAGGGCAACAGTACAGTAACAAAATCTGATTTTAAACCAGTAACAAACCTCTTCCTGTCAGGTCTGGCTGTGTGAACACTGACAACCCTTAATGTCAGGTCGCATTTCCCAAACTCAGGACCCCAAGAGGTGCACATTTTGGTTTGAACCCCCCTTACACAGCTGATTCAAATAATCAACTCCTCATCAAGCTTTGGTAACGTGAATCAGCTTCCTGTCAGGTCTGGCTGTGTGAACAGTACAGTAAAAACGTCTTCCCTCTTGGGGTGAACAGTGGGTAAAATCAGGTCTGGCTGTGTGAACAGTACAAACCTCTTGGTCTTGTCAGTCAGGTCTGGTTACAGTAACAAACCTCTTCCTGTCAGGTCTTAAAACCTCTTCCTGTCAGGTCTGACTATAATGAACAGTACAGTAACAAACCTCTTACACCAACATTCATGACAATAAATGCCAACCTGTGTGCAGTCTGACTGTGTGTGTGTGAGTGTTTTGTGAATAATGAATGAAAGCTGTTTTAACACCTGTGACAAAGCCTCTTCCTCTCCCTTCTAGGCCCTGAGTGAGCGTAACAAACCTTCCTGTCAGTGGGGATATCCCAGAAGAGCACCTGGCCAGTAGCTCTTTCTTCCCTGACAAATACTTCACCTGCTCCAGTATCTGTCTCAGCTGTGGGTGAGTAACAAACCTCTTCTGTCTGTGTTCAGTTATCTCTTCTGTCTGTGTTCAGTTATCTCTCTGTCTGTGTTCAGTTATCTCTCTGTCTGTGTTCAGTTATCTCTCCTGTCAGGTGGGTCTGACTGTAATGAACAGTACAGTAACAAACCTCTTCCTGTCTCAGTGTTCAGTTAACAAACCTCTTCCTGTCTCAGTGTTCAGTTATCTTCTGTCAGGTCTGGTGTTGAACAGTTATCTCTCTGTCTCAGTGTTCAGTTATCTCTCCTGTCTCAGTGTTCAGTTATCTCTTCTGTCTCAGTGTTCAGTTATCTCTTCTGTCTCAGTGTTGAACAGTTATCTCTCTGTCTCAGTGTTCAGTTATCTCTGTCTGTCTGACTGTTCAGTACAGTAACAAACCTCTTCCTGTCAGGTCTGGCTGTGTGAACAGTACAGTAACAAAGTCTTCTGTCTCTGCTGTAATCAGTACAGTAACAAACCTCTTCCTGTCAGGTCTGGCTGTAATGAACAGTACAGTAATAAACCTCTTCCTGTCAGGTCTGCTGTAATGAACAGTACAGTAACAAACCTCTTCCTGTCAGTGTTCAGTTAACAAACCTCTTCCTGTCTGAACAGTACAGTAACAAACCTCTTCCTGTCAGGTCTGGCTGTAATGAACAGTACAGTAACAAACCTCTTCCTGTCAGGTCTGGCTGTAATGAACAGTACAGTA
This sequence comes from Oncorhynchus masou masou, assembly GCF_036934945.1. Lineage (NCBI taxonomy): Eukaryota > Metazoa > Chordata > Actinopteri > Salmoniformes > Salmonidae > Oncorhynchus > Oncorhynchus masou. Next base: position 65,465 of record NW_027001737.1, read on the forward strand.
ACAAACCTCTTCCTGTCAGGTCTGACTGTAATGAACAGTACAGTAACAAACCTCTTCCTGCTGTAATGAACAGTACAGTAACAAACCTCTTCCTGTCAGGTCTGACTGTAATGAACAGTACAGTAACAAACCTCTTCCTGTCAGGTCTGACTGTAATGAACAGTACAGTAACAAACCTCTTCCTGTCAGGTCTGACTGTAATGAACAGTACAGTAACAAACCTCTTCCTGTCAGGTCTGGCTGTAATGAACAGTACAGTAACAAACCTCTTCCTGTCAGGTCTGGCTGTAATGAACAGTACAGTAACAAACCTCTTCCTGTCAGGTCTGGCTGTAATGAACAGTACAGTAACAAACCTCTTCCTGTCAGGTCTGGCTGTAATGAACAGTACAGTAACAAACCTCTTCCTGTCAGGTCAGCTGTAATGAACAGTACAGTAACAAACCTCTTCCTGTCAGGTCTCTGTAATGTACAGTAACAAACCTCTTCCTGTCAGGTCTGGCTGTAATGAACAGTACAGTAACAAACCTCTTCCTGTCAGGTCTGGCTGTAATGAACAGTACACAGTACAGTAACAAACCTCTTCCTGTCAGGTCTGCTGTAATGAACAGTACAGTAACAAACCTCTTCCTGTCAGGTCTGGCTGTGTGAACAGTACAGTAACAAACCTCTTCCTGTCAGGTCTGGCTGTGTGAACAGTACAGTAACAAACCTCTTCCTGTCAGGTCTGGCTGTGTGAACAGTACAGTAACAAACCTCTTCCTGTCAGGTCTGGCTGTAATGAACAGTACAGTAACAAACCTCTTCCTGTCAGGTCTGGCTGTAATGAACAGTACAGTAACAAACCTCTTCCTGTCAGGTCTGGCTGTAATGAACAGTACAGTAACAAACCTCTTCCTGTCAGGTCTGGCTGTAATCAGTACAGTAACAAACCTCTTCCTGTCAGGTCTGGCTGTAATGAACAGTACAGTAACAAACCTCTTCCTGTCAGGTCTGACTGTAATGAACAGTACAGTAACAAACCTCTTCCTGTCAGGTCTGACTGTAATGAACAGTACAGTAACAAACCTCTTCCTGTCAGGTCTGACTGTAATGAACAGTACAGTAACAAACCTCTTCCTGTCAGGTCTGGCTGTAATGAACAGTACAGTAACAAACCTCTTCCTGTCAGGTCTCTAATGAACTACAGTAACAAACCTCTTCCTGTCAGGTCTGACTGTAATGAACAGTACAGTAACAAACCTCTTCCTGTCAGGTCTGGCTGTAATGAACAGTACAGTAACAAACCTCTTCCTGTCAGGTCTGGCTGTAATGAACAGTACAGTAACAAACCTCTTCCTGTCAGGTCTGGCTGTAATGAACAGTACAGTAACAAACCTCTTCCTGTCAGGTCTGGCTGTAATGAACAGTACAGTAACAAACCTCTTCCTGTCAGGTCTGGCTGTAATGAACAGTACAGTAACAAACCTCTTCCTGTCAGGTCTGACTGTAATGAACAGTACAGTAACAAACCTCTTCCTGTCAGGTCTGGCTGTAATGAACAGTACAGTAACAAACCTCTTCCTGTCAGGTCTGACTGTAATGAACAGTACAGTAACAAACCTCTTCCTGTCAGGTCTGGCTGTGTGAACAGTACAGTAACAAACCTCTTCCTGTCAGGTCTGGCTGTAATGAACAGTACAGTAACAAACCTCTTCCACTCAGGTCTGACTGTAATGAACAGTACAGTAACAAACCTCTTCCTGTCAGGTCTGACTGTAATGAACAGTACAGTAATAAACCACTTCCTGTCAGGTCTGGCTGTGTGAACAGTACAGTAACAAACCTCTTCCTGTCAGGTCTGGCTGTAATGAACAGTACAGTAACAAACCTCTTCCTGTCAGGTCTGGCTGTGTGAACAGTACAGTAACAAACCTCTTCCTGTCAGGTCTGGCTGTAATGAACAGTACAGTAACAAACCTCTTCCTGTCAGGTCTGACTGTGTGAACAGTACAGTAACAAACCTCTTCCTGTCAGGTCTGGCTGTGTGAACAGTATGAACCATCTGAAAGAGGAAGTGGATCACGAGGCTAAACACCGCTGTCGCTACACTGCTCAATACGACAACCGCATCTACACCTGTAAAGTAGGAACACAGACAGACAGTCTCACTCACTCACTCAATCAATCAATCAATCAATCACTCACTCACTCACTCACTCACTCACTCACTCACTCACTCACTCACTCACTCACTCACTCACTCACTCACACACACACACACACACACACACACACACACACACACACACACACACACACACACACACACACACACACACACACACACACACACACACACACACACACACACACACACACACACACACACACACACACACACACACACACACGCGGCTTTGTCTGAGCACGTGCTCTCTGCTCCTCAGGCGTGTTATGAGGGAGGGAAGGAGGTGATTGTGATTCCCAAGACGACAGCCTCCTCTGACTCTCCCTGGTTTGGTCTGGCCACGTACGCCTGGTCTGGGTGAGTCCTGAACACGTAGAACTCCTCATTATAATATCCTGTTCTGATGTCACAGTGAGTATATACAGTGCCTTGCGAAAGTATTCGGCCCCCTTGAACTTTGCGACCTTTTGCCACATTTCAGGCTTCAAACATAAAGATATAAAACTGTATTTGTTTGTGAAGAATCAACAACAAGTGGGACACAATCATGAAGTGGACGACATTTATTGGATATTTCAAACTTTTTTAACAAATCAAAAACTGAAAAATTGGGCGTGCAAAATTATTCAGCCCCTTTACTTTCAGTGCAGCAAACTCTCTCCAGAAGTTCAGTGAGGATCTCTGAATGATCCAATGTTGACCTAAATGACTAATGATGATAAATACAATCCACCTGTGTGTAATCAAGTCTCCGTATAAATGCACCTGCACTGTGATAGTCTCAGAGGTCCATTAAAAGCGCAGAGAGCATCATGAAGAACAAGGAACACACCAGGCAGGTCCGAGATACTGTTGTGAAGAAGTTTAAAGCCGGATTTGGATACAAAAAGATTTCCCAAGCTTTAAACATCCCAAGGAGCACTGTGCAAGCGATAATATTGAAATGGAAGGAGTATCAGACCACTGCAAATCTACCAAGACCTGGCCGTCCCTCTGAACTTTCAGCTCATACAAGGAGAAGACTGATCAGAGATGCAGCCAAGAGGCCCATGATCACTCTGGATGAACTGCAGAGATCTACAGCTGAGGTGGGAGACTCTGTCCATAGGACAACAATCAGTCGTATATTGCACAAATCTGGTCTTTATGGAAGAGTGGCAAGAAGAAAGCCATTTCTTAAAGATATCCATAAAAAGTGTAGTTTAAAGTTTGCCACAAGCCACCTGGGAGACACACCAAACATGTGGAAGAAGGTGCTCTGGTCAGATGAAACCAAAATTGAACTTTTTGGCAACAATGCAAACGTTATGTTTGGCGTAAAAGCAACACAGCTCATCACCCTGACCACACCATACCCACTGTCAAACATGGTGGTGGCAGCATCATGGTTTGGGCCTGCTTTTCTTCAGCAGGGACAGGAAGATGGTTAAAATTGATGGGAAGATGGATGGAGCCAAATACAGGACCATTCTGGAAGAAAACCTGATGGAGTCTGCAAAAGACCTGAGACTGGGACGGAGATTTGTCTTCCAACAAGACAATGATCCAAAACATAAAGCAAAATCTACAATGGAATGGTTCAAAAATAAACATATCCAGGTGTTAGAATGGCCAAGTCAAAGTCCAGACCTGAATCCAATCGAGAATCTGGAAAGAACTGAAAACTGCTGTTCACAAATGCTCTCCATCCAACCTCACTGAGATCGAGCTGTTTTGCAAGGAGGAATGGGAAAAAATTTCAGTCTCTCGATGTGCAAAACTGATAGAGACATACCCCAAGCGACTTACAGCTGTAATCGCAGCAAAAGGTGGCGCTACAAAGTATTAACTTAAGGGGGCTGAATAATTTTGCACGCCCAATTCTTTAGTTTTTGATTTGTTAAAAAAGTTTGAAATATCAAATAAATGTCGTTCCACTTCATGATTGTGTCCCACTTGTTGTTGATTCTTCCCAAAAAAATACAGTTTTATATCTTTGTTTGAAGCCTGAAATGTGGCAAAAGGTCGCAAAGTTCAAGGGGGCTGAATACTTTCGCAAGGCACTGTAATACCCATAAACTGATGTCATAGTGAGTATATAATACTCATAAAACATAGTGAGTATATAATACTCATAAAACATAGCGAGTATATAATACTCATAAAACATAGTGAGTATATAATACTCATAAAGCATAGTGAGTATATAATACTCATAAAACATAGTGAGTATATAATACTAAAACATAAACTGATGTCATAGTGATATAATACTCATAAAACATAAAGTGAGTATATAATACTCATAAAACATAGTGAGTATATAATACTCATAAAACATAGTGAGTATATAATACTCATAAAACATAGTGAGTATATAATACTCATAAAACATAGTGAGTATATAATACTCATAAAACATAGTGAGTATATAATACTCATAAAACATAGTGAGTATATAATACTCATAAAACATAGTGAGTATATAATACTCATAAAACATAGTGAGTATATAATACTCATAAAACATAGTGAGTATATAATACTCATAAAACATAGTGAGTATATAATACTCATAAAACATAGTGAGTATATAATACTCATAAAACATAAACTGATGTCAGTGAGTATATAATACTCATAAATAAAGTATATAATACTCATAAAACATAGTGAGTATATAATACTCATAAAACATAGTGAGCATATAATACTCATAAAACATAGTGAGTATATAATACTATAAAACATAGTGAGTATATAATACTCATAAAACATAGTGAGTATATAATACTAAAACATAAACTGATGTCATAGTGAGTATATAATACTCATAAAACATAGTGAGCATATAATAATCATAAAATGTCATAGTGAGTATATAATACTCATAAAACATAGTGAGTATATAATACTCATAAACTGATGTCATAGTGAGTATATAATACTCATAAAACATAGTGAGTATCATAAGTGACTCATAAAACTGAGTATATAATACTCATAAAACATAGTGAGTATATAATACTCATAAACTGATGTCATAGTGAGTATATAATACTCATAAACTGATGTCATAGTGAGTATATAATACTCATAAAACATAGTGAGTATATAATACTGATAAAACATAGTGAGTATATAATACTCATAAAACATAGTGAGTATATAATACTCATAAAACATAAAACATAAAACATAGTATATAATACTCATAAAACATAGTGAGTATATAATACTCATAAAACATAGTGAGTATATAATACTCATAAAACATAGTGAGTATATAATACTCATAAAACATAGTGAGTATATAATACTCATAAACTGATGTCATAGTGAGTATATAATACTCATAAAACATAGTGAGTATATAATACTCATAAACTGATGTCATAGTGAGTATATAATACTCATAAAACATAGTGAGTATATAATACTCATAAAACATAGTGAGTATATAATACTCATAAAACATAGTGAGTATATAATACTCATAAAACATAGTGAGTATATAATACTCATAAAATGTCATAGTGAGTATATAATACTCATAAAATGTCATAGTGAGTATATAATACATAAACATGTCACACTGTATATAATACTCATAAAACATAGTGAGTATATAATAAAAAACATAGTGAGCATATAATCATAAAATGTCATAGTGAGTATATAATACTCATAAAACATAGTGATAAAACATAGTGAGTATATAATAATAAAACATAGTGAGCATATAATACTCATAAAACATAGTGAGTATATAATACTCATAAAACATAGTGAGTATATAATACTCATAAAACATAGTGAGTATATAATACTCATAAAACATAGTGAGTATATAATACTCATAAAACATAGTGAGTATATAATACTCATAAAACATAGTGAGTATATAATACTCATAAACTGATGTCATAGTGAGTATATAATACTCATAAACTGATGTCATAGTGAGTATATAATACTCATAAAACATAATGAGTATATAATACTCATAAAACATAGTGAGTATATAATACTCATAAACTGATGTCATAGTGAGTATATAATACTCATAAACTGATGTCATAGTGAGTATATAATACTCATAAAACATAGTGAGTATATAATACTCATAAAACATAGTGAGTATATAATACTCATAAAACATAGTGAGTATATAATACTCATAAAACATAGTGAGTATATAAACATAGTGAGTATATAATACTCATAAAACATAGATGTCATAGTGTATATAATACTCATAAAACATAGTGAGTATATAATACTCATAAAACATAGTGAGTATATAATACTCATAAAACATAGTGAGTATATAATACTCATAAAACATAGTGAGTATATAATACTCATAAAACATAGTGTATATAATACTCATAAAACATAGTGAGTATATAATACTCATAAAACATAGTGAGTATATAATACTCATAAAACATAGTGAGTATATAATAAAACCCATAAAACATAGTGAGTATATAATACTCATAAAACATAGTGAGTATATAATACTCATAAAACATAGTGAGTATATAATACCATAAAACATAAAACATAGTATATAATACTCATAAAACATGAGTATATAATACTCATAAAACATAGTGAGTATATAATACTCATAAACTGATGTCATAGTGAGTATATAATACTCATAAAACATAGTGAGTATATAATACTCATAAACTGATGTCATAGTGAGTATATAATACTCATAAAACATAGTGAGTATATAATAATAAAACATAGTGAGTATATAATACCATAAAACATAGTGAGTATATAATACTCATAAAACATAGTGAGTATATAATACTCATAAAACATAGTGAGTATATATACTCATAAAACCATAGTGAGTATCATAGTGAGTATATAATACTCATAAAACATAGTGAGTATATAATACTCATAAAACATGTATATAATACTCATAAAACATAGTGAGTATATAATACTCATAAAATGTCATAGTGAGTATATAATACTCATAAAACATAGTGAGTATATAATACTCATAAAACATAGTGAGTATATAATACTCATAAACTGATGTCATAGTGAGTATATAATACTCATAAAACATAGTGAGTATATAATACTCATAAAACATAGTGAGTATATAATACTGTAAAATGTCATATGAGTATATAATACTCATAAAACATAGTGAGTATATAATACTCATAAAACATAGTGAGTATATAATACTCATAAAACATAGTGAGTATATAATACTCATAAAACATAGTGAGTATATAATACTCATAAACTGATGTCATAGTGAGTATATAATACTCATAAAACATAGTGAGTATATAATACTCATAAACTGATGTCATAGTGAGTATATAATACTCATAAACTGATGTCATAGTGAGTATATAATACTCATAAAACATAGTGAGTATATAATACTCATAAACTGATGTCATAGTGAGTATATAATACCCATAAAACATAGTGAGTATATAATACTCATAAAACATAGTGAGTATATAATACTCATAAACTGATGTCATAGTGAGTATATAATACTCATAAACTGATGTCATAGTGAGTATATAATACTCATAAAACATAGTGAGTATTTATTTTACTGACATAAATGATGTCATAGTGATATAATACTCTGATAATAACATAGTGAGTATATTAGCTGAACTGAAAAGTGTTGTTGTTGTTGTTGCTGAGGTATATATACTCATAAACTGTGTCATAGTGAGTGTCCATAAAACATAGTGAGTAATCATAAAACTGATGTCATAGTGAGCATATAATACTCATTAAAAATATAGTGAGTATATAATACCATAAAACCCAGTGAGTATATAATACAAACTGATGTCATAGTGAGACATAATACTCATAAAATGTCATAGTGAGTACATAATACATAAACTGATGTCATAGTGAGTATATAATACATAAAACATAGTGAGTATATAATACTCATAAAACCCATAAACTGATGTCCTAGTGAGTATATAATACCATAAAACATAGTGAGTATTATCATAAACTGATGTCATAGTGAGTATATAATACTATAAAAATAGTGTATATGTTCATAAAACATAGTGAGTCATAAACTGATGTCATAGTGAGTATATAATACTCATAAAACATAGTGAGATATAATAGGCAAAACTGATGTCATAGTGAGTATATAATCTCCTAAACTGATGTCATAGTGAGTATATAATACTCATAAAACATAGTGAGTATATAATACTCTAAACTGATGTCATAGTGAGTATATAATCCCTAAAACTGATAGTGCGATGTCATAGCATAATACTCCTACTCTGATGTCATAGTGAGTATATAATACTCTCATAGTGAGTATATAATACTCATAAAACATAGTGAGTATATAATACTCATACTCTGATGTCAGGGTGAGTATATAATACTCATAAAACATAGTGAGAATATAATACTCCTACTCTGTGAGTATATAATACTCATAAACTGTCATAGTGATATATAATACTCATAAAGATGTCATAGTGAGTATATAATACTCCTAAACTGATGTCATAGTGAGTATATAATACTCATATACATAGTGAGTATATAATACTACTCTGAAACATAGTGGGAGTGAGTATATAATACTCATAAAACATAGTGAGTATATAATACATCTGATAGTGAGCATAATACTATAAAACATAGTGAGTATATAATACTCATAAACTGATGTCATAGTGAGTATATAATATCATCTCCTACTCATAAAACATAGTGAGTATATAATACTATAAAGGGAGTGAGCATATAATACCCATAAACTGATGTCATAGTGATGGGCTATATTACTCATACACAGTGAGTATATAATACTCATAAAGGGGAGTGAGTATATAATCCTACTAGTGAGTATATAATACTCATAAACTGATGTCATAGTGAGTATATAATACTCATAAAACATCTGTGAGGAGTGAGCATCTCTCCTAAAACTCTGAGTATATAATACTCATAAAGGCGATGTCATAGGGCATACTCCTAAAACTCTGAGTATATAATACCATAAAACATAGTGAGTATATAATACATTTCATAAAACATAGTGAGTATATAATACTCTAAACTGATGTCATAGTGGGCATCTCTACCCTAAACTGAGCCAGGTGAGTATATAATCTCTCCTACTCTAAACTGATGTCATAGTGGGCATAATACTCCTACTCTGAGGGGAGTGAGCATATAATACTCATAAAACATAGTGAGTATCTCCTACTCTGAGATGGGGGGGCATCTCTCCCTACTAGTGAGAGGGGGAGTGAGTATATAATACTCCTACTCTGAGATAGTGAGTATATAATACTCATAAAACATCTGAGATGTCATAGTGAGTATATAATATCTATAAAACATAGTGAGTATATAATCCTAAAACATCTGAGTATATAATACTCATAAAACATAGTGAGTATATAATACTCATAAAACATCTGAGATACTCATAAAACATAGTGAGCATCTCATAAAACATAGTGAGTATATAATACTCATAAACTGAGTCATAGTGAGTATATAATACTCATAAAACATAGTGAGTATCTAATCCATAAACTGATGTCATAGTGAGTAGGCATAATACTCATAAAACTCTGAGATGTCATAAACTGATGTCATAGTGAGTATATAATACTCCTCCTCTGAGAGGGAGGGCATAATACTCCTAAACTCTGATAGTGAGGAGGGGCATAAAACATAGTGAGTATATAATACCTAAAACTCTGAGATAGTGGCATCTCTCCTACATAGTGAGTATATAATACCATAAAACATAGTGAGCATCTCTCCTACTCTGTCATAGGGAGGGGCATCTCATCCAGTGAGTATATAATACATAAACTGAGTCAGAGTGAGTATATCTACTCCTAAACTCTGAGAGGGGAGGGGCATCTCTCCTACTCTGAGAGGCATCTCTCATACTCTGAGAGACAGTGGGCATCTCTCCTACTCTGAGAGGGGTAGGGGCATCTCTCCTACTCTGATGAGGGGGTTATTCATACGTCATCAGAGTGAAGAGTCCTACTCTGAGAGGGAGGGGCATCTCTCCTACTCTGAGAGGCATCTCTCCTACTCTGGAGGGGCATCTCTCCTACTCTGAGTTGGGGAGGGGCATCTCTCCTACTCTGAGAGGGGGGGGCATCTCTCCTACTCTGAGAGGGGGGGGCATCTCTCCTACTCTGAGGAGAGGGAGGGGCATCTCTCCTACTCTGAGAGGGAGGGGCATCTCTCCTACTCTGAGAGGGGAGGGGCATCTCTCCTACTCTGAGAGGGGGGCATCTCTCCTACTCTGAGAGGGGAGGGGCATCCCTCCTACTCTGAGAGGGGAGGGGCATCTCTCCTACTCTGAGAGGGGAGGGGCATCTCTCCTACTCTGAGAGGGGAGGGGCATCTCTCCTACTCTGAGAGGGGGGGCATCTCTCCTACTCTGAGAGGGGAGGGGCATTTCTCCTACACTGAGAGGGGAGGGGCATTTCTCCTACACTGAGAGGGGATGGGCATTCTCCTACTCTGAGAGGGGGGGCATCTCTCCTACTCTGAGAGGGAATGGCATCTCTCCTACTCTGAGAGGGGGGGGCATCTCTCCTACTCTGAGAGGGGAGGGGCATCTCTCCTACTCTGAGAGGGGAGGGGCATCTCTCCTACTCTGAGAGGGGAGGGGCATCTCTCCTACTCTGAGAGGGAGGGGCATCTCTCCTACTCTGAGAGGAGGGGCATCTCTCCTACTCTGAGAGGGGAGGGGCATCTCTCCTACTCTGAGAGGGGAGGGGCATCTCTCCTACTCTGAGAGGGGGGGCATCTCTCCTACTCTGAGAGGGGGGCATCTCTCCTCCTCTGAGAGGGAGGGGCATCTCTCCTCCTCTGAGAGGGGAGGGGCATCTCTCCTACTCTGAGAGGGGAGGGGCATCTCCTACTCCGAGAGGCATCTCTCCTACTCTGAGAGGGGGGGGCATCTCTCCTACTCTGAGAGGGGAGGGGCATCTCTCCTACTCTGAGAGGGGAGGGGCATCTCTCCTACTCTGAGAGGGGAGGGGCATCTCCTACTCCGAGAGGCATCTCTCCTACTCTGAGAGGGGGGGGCATCTCTCCTACTCTGAGAGGGGAGGGGCATCTCTCCTACTCTGAGAGGGGAGGGGCATCTCTCCTACTCTGAGAGGGGAGGGGCATCTCTCCTACTCTGAGAGGGAGGGGCATCTCTCCTACTCTGAGAGGGGAGGGGCATCTCTCCTACTCTGAGAGGCATCTCTCCTACTCTGAGAGGCGATGGGCATCTCTCCTCCTCTGAGAGGGGAGGGGCATCTCTCCTACTCTGAGAGGGGAGGGGCATCTCTCCTACTCTGAGAGGGGAGGGGCATCTCTCCTACTCTGAGAGGGGAGGGGCATCTCTCCTACTCTGAGAGGGGAGGGGCATCTCTCCTACTCTGAGAGGGGGGGCATCTCTCCTACTCTGAGAGGGGAGGGGCATCTCTCCTACTCTGAGAGGCTCCTACTCTGAGGGCATCTCTCCTACTCTGAGAGGGGAGGGGGCATCTCTCCTACTCTGAGAGGGGGGGCATCTCTCCTACTCTGAGAGGGGGGCATCTCTTCTACTCTGAGAGGGGCTCCATCTCTTCTACTCTGAGAGGGGAGGGGCATCTCTCCTACTCAGAGGGGAGGGGCATCTCTCCTACTCTGAGAGGCGATGGGCATCTCTCCTACTCTGAGAGGGGGGGGGGCATCTCTCCTACTCTGAGAGGGGGGGGCATCTCTCCTACTCTGAGAGGGGGGCATCTCTCCTACTCTGAGAGGGGAGGGCATCTCTCCTACTCTGAGAGGGGAGGGGCATCTCTCCTACTCTGAGAGGGGGGCATCTCTCCTACTCTGAGAGGGAGGGGCATCTCTCCTACTCTGAGAGGGGAGGGGCATCTCTCCTACTCTGAGAGGGGGGGCATCTCTCCTACTCAGAGGGAGGGGCATCTCTCCTACTCTGAGAGAGGCTGATGGGCATCTCTCCTACTCTGAGAGGGGGGGCATCTCTCCTACTCTGAGAGGGGGGGGGCATCTCTCCTACTCTGAGAGGGGAGGGGCATTTCTCCTACACTGAGAGGGGATGGGCATTCTCCTACTCTGAGAGGGGGGCATCTCCTCCTACTCTGAGAGGGAATGGCATCTCTCCTACTCTGAGAGGGGGGCATCTCTCCTACTCTGAGAGGCATTCTCTCCTACTCTGAGAGGGAATGGCATCTCTCCTACTCTGAGAGGGGGGCATCTCTCCTACTCTGAGAGGGAATGGCATCTCTCCTACTCTGAGAGGGGGGGCATCTCTCCTACTCTGAGAGGGGAGGGGCATCTCTCCTACTCTGAGAGGCGATGGGCATCTCTCCTACTCTGAGAGGGGAGGGGCATCTCTCTTACTCTGAGAGGGGAGGGGCATCTCTCCTACTCTGAGAGGGAGGGGCATCTCTCCTACTCTGAGAGCCTGTTGGGGAGGGGCATCTCTCCTACTCTGAGAGGGGGAGGGGCATCTCTCCTACTCTGAGAGGGGAGGGGCCATCTCTCCTACTCTGATTTAGAGGGGAGGGGCATCTGACTCCTACTCTGAGAGGGGGGCCTGGGCATATCTCCTGGGTCTCTGAGAGGGGAGGGTAATATGACAACCTGTCTGGTGATTTACAGGCATCTCTCCTGGACATAACATATGACACCTGTCTGGTGATTTACCTACTCTGAGAGGGGGGGTCCTTGTTCTCACTTCATTCTAGCCCAGGGCTGTTAGAAGCTCTACACAGTTATTTTCAGGGTTTAGGGGCTGTTGGTAATATGACACCTGTCTGGTGACACATTCCAGAGGTGTCTGGTTGTTTCAGTTTGGCTGATGTTAAGCAGTTGTTTTAGTAAATGGATTAGAATGTACCACAATAAGCCATACATACTGACTGACCTCCCCGTCACTCCTGCTACCAGTCTTCCTCTCTCGTTCTCACTGGTGGTTTTATGTCAGTTGCTGTAAAGAGTCTCTCTGGGTTGGGGCGTTTGTATAAGAAAGCCTTGTGACGATAATATTCTGGATCCCATTATTTAATTTTTTTTATCTCACAAATGTTGATGCCCATGTAGAAGAATTGGTATGATGACAATAGTTTAAGACAAATTCTCATTTGTGGGTCTTCCTACACCAAACAAAAAATATCAACATGTTTCATGAGCTGAAATAAAAGATCCCAGAAATATTCCATATGCACAAAAAAAGGTATTTCTCTCAAATTTTGTGCACAAATTTGTTGGTGTGACATAACATATGACACCTGTCTGGTGATTTACAGGGTCTCAGGGCCTGTTGGTAATATGACACCTGTCTGGTGATTTACAGGGTCTCAGGGCCTGTTGGTAATATGACACCTGTCTGGTGATTTACAGGGTCTCGGGGCCTGTTGGTAATATGACACCTGTCTGGTGATTTACAGGGTCTCGGGGCCTGTTGGTAATATGACACCTGTCTGGTGATTTACAGGGTCTCAGGGCCTGTTGGTAATATGACACCTGTCTGGTGATTTACAGGGTCTCAGGGCCTGTTGGTAATATGACACCTGTCTGGTGATTTACAGGGTCTCAGGGCCTGTTGGTAATATGACACCTGTCTGGTGATTTACAGGGTCTCGGGGCCTGTTGGTAATATGACACCTGTCTGGTGATTTACAGGGTCTCGGGGCCTGTTGGTAATATGACACCTGTCTGGTGATTTACAGGGTCTCGGGGCCTGTTGGTAATATGACACCTGTCTGGTGATTTACAGGGTCTCGGGGCCTGTTGGTAATATGACACCTGTCTGGTGATTTACAGGGTCTCAGGGCCTGTTGGTAATATGACACCTGTCTGGTGATTTACAGGGTCTCAGGGCCTGTTGGTAATATGACACCTGTCTGGTGATTTACAGGGTCTCAGGGCCTGTTGGTAATATGACACCTGTCTGGTGATTTACAGGGTCTCAGGGCCTGTTGGTAATATGACACCTGTCTGGTGATTTACAGGGTCTCAGGGCCTGTTGGTAATATGACACCTGTCTGGTGATTTACAGGGTCTCAGGGCCTGTTGGTAATATGACACCTGTCTGGTGATTTACAGGGTCTCAGGGCCTGTTGGTAATATGACACCTGTCTGGTGATTTACAGGGTCTCGGGGCCTGTTGGTAATATGACACCTGTCTGGTGATTTACAGGGTCTCAGGGCCTGTTGGTAATATGACACCTGTCTGGTGGCCTGTTGGTAATATGACACCTGTCTGGTGACAGGGTCTCAGGGCCTGTTGGTAATATGACACCTGTCTGGTGATTTACAGGGTCTCAGGGCCTGTTGGTAATATGACACCTGTCTGGTGATTTACAGGGTCTCAGGGCCTGTTGGTAATATGACACCTGTCTGGTGATTTACAGGGTCTCAGGGCCTGTTGGTAATATGACACCTGTCTGGTGATTTACAGGGTCTCAGGGCCTGTTGGTAATATGACACCTGTCTGGTGATTTACAGGGTCTAAGGGCCTGTTGGTAATATGACACCTGTCTGGTGATTTACAGGGTCTCAGGGCCTGTTGGTAATATGACACCTGTCTGGTGATTTACAGGGTCTCAGGGCCTGTTGGTAATATGACACCTGTCTGGTGATTTACAGGGTCTCAGGGCCTGTTGGTAATATGACACCTGTCTGGTGATTTACAGGGTCTCAGGGCCTGTTGGTAATATGACACCTGTCTGGTGATTTACAGGGTCTCGGGGCCTGTTGGTAATCAGGGCCTGTTGGTAATATGACACCTGTCTGGTGATTTACAGGGTCTCGGGGCCTGTTGGTAATATGACACCTGTCTGGTGATTTACAGGGTCTCCGGGCCTGTTGGTAATATGACACCTGTCTGGTGATTTACAGGGTCTCAGGGCCTGTTGGTAATATGACACCTGTCTGGTGATTTACAGGGTCTCGGGCCTGTTGGTAATATGACACCTGTCTGGTGATTTACAGGGTCTCAGGGCCTGTTGGTAATATGACACCTGTCTGGTGATTTACAGGGTCTCGGGCCTGTTGGTAATATGACACCTGTCTGGTGATTTACAGGGTCTCAGGGCCTGGTGATTTACAGGGTCTCAGGGCCTGTAATATGACACCTGTCTGGTGATTTACAGGGTCTCAGGGCCTGTTGGTAATATGACACCTGTCTGGTGATTTACAGGGTCTCAGGGCCTGTTGGTAATATGACACCTGTCTGGTGATTTACAGGGTCTCAGGGCCTGTTGGTAATATGACACCTGTCTGGTGATTTACAGGGTCTCAGGGCCTGTTGGTAATATGACACCTGTCTGGTGATTTACAGGGTCTCAGGGCCTGTTGGTAATATGACACCTGTCTGGTGATTTACAGGGTCTCAGGGCCTGTTGGTAATATGACACCTGTCTGGTGATTTACAGGGTCTCAGGGCCTGTTGGTAATATGACACCTGTCTGGTGATTTACAGGGTCTCAGGGCCTGTTGGTAATATGACACCTGTCTGGTGATTTACAGGGTCTCGGGGCCTGTTGGTAATATGACACCTGTCTGGTGATTTACAGGGTCTCAGGGCCTGTTGGTAATATGACACCTGTCTGGTGATTTACAGGGTCTCAGGGCCTGTTGGTAATATGACACCTGTCTGGTGATTTACAGGGTCTCAGGGCCTGTTGGTAATATGACACCTGTCTGGTGATTTACAGGGTCTCAGGGGGGCCTGTTGGTAATATGACACCTGTCTGGTGATTTACAGGGTCTCAGGGCCTGTTGGTAATATGACACCTGTCTGGTGATTTACAGGGTCTCAGGGCCTGTTGGTAATATGACACCTGTCTGGTGATTTACAGGGTCTCAGGGCCTGTTGGTAATATGACACCTGCTTTCTGTTTCAGATTACTTGCTCTAACCAGTTTGTTGAATATGTCAATACATTAATTACTTTCTAAATTAATGCAATTTTTGTCTTCTTTAAATTTGGTCAAAAATAACTGTAAATCAATTTTTCAATTTCCATGCTATATTTAACGTTGCCTATTATTCACAAATACTACTTTTATTCCACTTGTATGAGGGCGAGACGAGGTAGTGTTTAGGTTCTGGTCCACTTGTATGAGGGCGAGACGAGGTTGAGTTTAGGTTCTGGTCCACTTGTATGAGGGCGAGACGAGGTTGAGTTTAGGTTCTGGTCCACTTGTATGAGGGCGAGACGAGGTTGAGTTTAGGTTCTGGTCCACTTGTATGAGGGCTAGACGGGGTAGGGGTTTAGGTTCTGGTCCACTTGTATGAGAGGGCTAGACGGGGTAGGGTTTAGGTTCTGGTCCACTTGTATGAGGGCTAGACGGGGTAGGGTTTAGGTTCTGGTCCACTTGTATGAGGGCGAGACAGGGTAGAGTTAGGTTCTGGTCCACTTGTATGAGGGCGCGACGGGGTAGAGTTAGGTTCTGGTCCAGTTGTATGAGGGCGAGACGGGGTAGGGTTTAGGTTCTGGTCCACTTGTATGAGGGCGAGACGGGGTATGGTTTAGGTTCTGGTCCACTTGTATGAGGGTAGGGTTTAGACGGGGTAGGGTTTAGGTTCTGGTCCACTTGTATGAGGGCGAGACAGGGTAGGGTTTAGGTTCTGGTCCACTTGTATGAGGGCGAGACGGGGTAGAGTTTAGGTTCTGGTCCACTTGTATGAGGGCGAGACGGGGTAGGGTTTAGGTTCTGGTCCACTTGTATGAGGGCGAGACGGGGTAGAGTTTAGGTTCTGGTCCACTTGTATGACCATAAAGACATTGATTTGTTTCTTGCTCCATATTTGTAATGTCATAGTGGACTGCAACTGTTTCCCTGTGTAGAGCAATATGTACACCTACCAGGAGAGTCACCCTTCACCCTGCCAATAACAATGTCTCTCACCTCCATCCCCCCTCGCTCTCTCTCTCCCCTTCTCTTTCCTCCTCTTCTTCTCCTCCCCCTTCTCTTTCCTCCCTCTTCTCTTCTCTCTCCCCCTTCTCTTTCTCTCTCCCCTTCTCTTTCCTCCTCTCTCTCTCCTCCCCCTTCTCTCTCCTCCCTCTTCTCTCTCCCCCCTTCTCCCTCCTCGCTCTTCTTCTCTCCCCTTCTCTCTCTCCTCTCTCTTTCTCTCCCTCTTCTCTTTCCTCCCCTTCTCTCTCCCTTCTCTCTCTCTCCTCCCCCTTCTCTTTCCTCCCTCTTCTCTATCCTCCTCTTCTCTTTCCTCCCCTTCTCTCTCCCTCGCTCTTCTCTCTCCCCCTTCTCTCTCCTCCCTATTCCTCTCCTCTCTCTTCTCTCATCCTCCCTTCCCCTCCTCCCTCTCCCCTTCTCCCCTCCCTTGCTCTTGCCCACTTTTCTCTCCTCCCTCTTCTCTCTCCCCCTCACTCCTTCTCCCCTCTCTCTCTCCTCCCTCTTCTCTTTCCTCCCTCTTCTCTCTCCTCCCTCTTCTCTCCTCCTTCTCTCTCCCCCTTCTCTTTCTCTCCCTCTTCTCTCTCCCCCTTCTCTTTCTCTCCCTCTTCTCTCCCTTTCTCCCCCTCTTCCTCTCCTCTCTCTTCTCTCATCCTCCCTTCCCCTCCTCCCTCTCCCCTTCTCTCCCTTGCTCTTGCCCACTTCTCTCCCCCTCTCTCTTCTCTCGCTCACTGCTTCTCCACCCTCTCTCTCCTCCCTCTTCTCTCTCCCCCTCCCTCTTCTCTCCCTCTCTCCTTCTCCCGTCTCTCTCTCCTCTCCAGTCGGATGGTTTTCTGAAGGACAACAACAATGCAGCTCAGCGACTGTTGGACGGTGTGAACTACATCTCCCAGAGTGTGTCAGAGCTCAGTGTGAAACCTGCCAAAGCCGTCACTTCCTGGCTGACCGACCAGATTGCCCCGGCCTACTGGAAACCCAACTCCCTCATCCTGGTACGTGGTCCTCACAGCCATCGGGACACACGGGTTTAGACACAGCGTGGATCCGATCATGGGATCCCATTCCTAGCCAGTCATTCCCTAAATTGAGGTATTATGCCTCATCTGTGCAGTGAACATGTTTGGACATATTCATGTTGTCATGGATTATTGTTTGACTGTGTAAAGACTGTCCATTTCTCTTATGACTGTGTAAAGGGGCGGCAGGGTGGCCTAGTGGTTAGTGTTGGACTAGTAACCGAAAGGTTGCAAGTTCAAATCCCCGAGCTGACAAGGTACAAATCTGTCGTTCTGCCCCTGAACAGGCAGTTAACCCACTGCTCCTAGGCCGTCATTGAAAATAAGAATTTGTTCTTAACAGACTTGCCTGGTTAAATAAAGGTAAAATAAAAAAAACATATGTGTGCTTGTGTTTTCAGCCTGTGAAAAAGACTGTGTTCCATTTCTCTTATGTGTGCTCTGTGTTTCTGTGTTTTCACTCTCTGTGGTCTCTGTGATATAATCTCTCTCCTGTGTCTCTGTGTCTGTGTCTCTGTACTCTCTGTGTGTACCTCTGTCTCTGTGTCCTCTGTGTCTCTGTGTCCTCTGTGGTCTCTGTGTCTCTGTACTCTCTGTGTCCTCTGTGTCCTCTGTGCTCTCTGTGTCCTCTGTGCTCTCTGTCTCTCTGTGTCCTCTGTGCTCTCTGTGTCCTCTGTGTCTCTGTGTCCTCTGTGGTCTCTGTGTCCTCTGTGTCCTCTGTGCTCTCTGTGTACTCTGTGCTCTCTGTGTCCTCTGTGGTCTCTGTGGTCTCTGTGGTCTCTGTGTCTCTGTACTCTCTGTGTCCTCTGTGCTCTCTGTGTCTCTGTGCTCTCTGTGTCTCTGTGGTCTCTGTGGTCTCTGTGGTCTCTGTGTCTCTGTGTCTCTGTGTCCTCTGTGCTCTCTGTGTCCCTGTGGTCTCTGTGTCTCCGTGGTCTCTGTGTCCTCTGTGTCTCTGTGGTCTCTGTGGTCTCCGTGTCTCTGTAACAGAAATGTTCTAAGTGCAGTGAGGTGTTCCAGGACAACGATACTAAGCACCACTGCCGTGCCTGTGGAGAGGGTTTCTGTGACGGCTGCTCCACCAAGAACCGCCCTGTTCCTGAGAGGGGCTGGGGGCTCGCCCCCGTACGGGTCTGTGATGCCTGCTTTCTGAACCGCATCGTCTCAGAAGGTGAGGACGGCGTTGCATATTACATTTACATTTAAGTCATTTAGCAGACGCTCTTATCCAGAGCGACTTACAAATTGGTGAATTCACCTTCTGACATCCAGTATCAAACATGATGTCGACAGTTATCCTATGATGTCCCAATAGGTCTTTAAAGAATACTCTTAGAAAAACCTGGATGTCACATGAACATCAACATTAGGCGGTAAATCATCAAATCATATGTAATTTGTCACATGCGCCGAATATAACGGGTGTAGTAGACCTCACAGTGAAATGCTGAATACAACAGGTGTAGTAGACCTCACAGTGAAATGCTGAATACAACAGGTGTAGTAGACCTCACAGTGAAATGCTGAATATAACAGGTGTAGTAGACCTTACAGTGAAATGCTGAATACAACAGGTGTAGTAGACCTTACAGTGAAATGCTGAATACAACAGGTGTAGTAGACCTCACAGTGAAATGCTGAATACAACAGGTGTAGTAGACCTCACAGTGAAATGCTGAATACAACCGGTGTAGTAGACCTCACAGTGAAATGCTGAATACAACAGGTGTAGTAGACCTTACAGTGAAATGCTGAATACAACAGGTGTAGTAGACCTCACAGTGAAATGCTGAACAGTGAACAACAAGGTGTAGTAGACCTCACAGTGAAATGCTGAATACAACAGGTGTAGTAGACCTCACAGTGAAATGCTGAATATAACAGGTGAATAGGTGTAGACCCCACAGTGAAATGCTGAATACAACAGGTGTAGTAGACCTCACAGTAGAAATGCTGAATACAACAGGTGTAGTAGACCTCACAGTAGAAATGCTGAATACAGCAGGTGTAGTAGACCTCACAGTGAAATGCTGAATACAACAGGTGTAGTAGACCTCACAGTGAAATGCTGAATACAACAGGTGTAGTAGACCTCACAGTGAAATGCTGAATACAACAGGTGTAGTAGACCTCACAGTGAAATGCTGAATACAACAGGTGTAGTAGACCTTACAGTGAAATGCTGAATACAACAGGTGTAGTAGACCTCACAGTGAAATGCTGAATACAACAGGTGGTGTACAGTGAAATGCTGACCTAGACCACAGTGAAATGCTGAATACAACAGGTGTAGTAGACCTCACAGTGAAATGCTGAATACAACAGGTGTAGTAGACCTCACAGTGAAATGCTGAATACAACAGGTGTAGTAGACCTCACAGTGAAATGCTGAATACAACAGGTGTAGTAGACCTTACAGTGAAATGCTGAATACAACAGGTGTAGTAGACCTCACAGTGAAATGCTGAATACAACAGGTGTAGTAGACCTCACAGTGAAATGCTGAATACAACAGGTGTAGTAGACCTCACAGTGAAATGCTGAATACAACAGGTGTAGTAGACCTCACAGTGAAATGCTGAATACAACAGGTGTAGTAGACCTTACAGTGAAATGCTGAATACAACAGGTGTAGTAGACCTCACAGTGAAATGCTGAATACAACAGGTGTAGTAGACCTCACAGTGAAATGCTGAATACAACAGGTGTAGTAGACCTCACAGTGAAATGCTGAATACAACAGGTGTAGTAGACCTCACAGTGAAATGCTGAATACAACAGGTGTAGTAGACCTCACAGTGAAATGCTGAATACAACAGGTGTAGGTAGACCTCACAGTGAAATGCTGAATACAACAGGTGTAGTAGACCTCACAGTGAAATGCTGAATACAACAGGTGTAGTAGACCTCACAGTGAAATGCTGAATATAACAGGTGTAGTAGACCTCACAGTGAAATGCTGAACACAACAGGTGTAGTAGACCTCACAGTGAAATGCTGAACACAACAGGTGTAGTAGACCTCACAGTAAAATGCTGAATACAACAGGTGTAGTAGACCTCACAGTGAAATGCTGAATACAACAGGTGTAGTAGACCTCAACAGTGAAATGCTGAATACAACAGGTGTAGTAGACCTCACAGTGAAACGCTGAATACAACAGGTGTAGTAGACCTCACAGTGAAAGTGAAATGCTGAATACAACAGGTGTAGTAGACCTCCCAGTGAAATGCTGAATACAACAGGTGTAGTAGACCTCACAGTGAAATGCTGGATACAACAGGTGTAGTAGACCTTACAGTGAAATGCTGAATACAACAGGTGTAGTAGACCTCACAGTGAAATGCTGAATATAACAGTTGTAGTAGACCTCACAGTGAAATGCTGAATATAACAGGTGCAGTAGACCTTACAGTGAAATGCTGAATATAACAGGTGCAGTAGACCTTAAACGCTTACTGACAGACCATTAACCAACAATGCAGTTTTAAGAATAAACAAGTGTTAAGTATTTACTAAATAAATTGAAGTAAACAATAAATAATAAAATAACAGTAATGAGGCTATATACAGGAGGTACCGGCAGAGTTAATGTGCGGGTCACAGGTTAGTCGAGGTAACATGTTGGTTTTACAGACTCGGTCAGGGACAGGTTGAAAATGTCAGTGAAGACACCTGCCAGTTGGTCAGCTCATGCTCTGAGTACACATCCTGGTAATCCGTCTGGCCCTGTGTCCTTGTGAATGTTGACCTGTTTAAAGGTTTTACATCGGCTATGGAGAGCGTGATCACACAGTCCTCCGGAAACAGCTGGTGCTCTCATGCATGCTTCAGTGTTGCTTGCCTCAATGTTTTCCCCCTTTTTACTTTTTGTTTTTCCTTCTCTTATTTTCTGGTTGCCATATCTTATGAATAATATTTGTTTCTCCTTCCTTCTGTGCGTGTGTTGCAGAGCTGCTGGATGCAGCGTTGGAGGAGGAGGAAGGAGGGACACTCAGTAGGAGAGTAGGAGAGGCTGTTCAGAATACACTGGGAGCTGTGGTCACTGCTACATACATCCCTCTGGGTGAGTACTGTAGTCTAGATTACGCTGTGGTCACTGCTACATACATCCCTCTGGGTGAGTACTGTAGTCTAGATTACGCTGTGGTCACTGCTACATACATCCCTCTGGGTGAGTACTGTAGTCTAGATTACGCTGTGGTCACCAATACATACATCCCTCTGGGTGAGTACTGTAGTCTAGATTACGCTGTGGTCACCAATACATACATCCCTCTGGGTGAGTACTGTAGCCCTCTGGGTGAGTACTGTAGCCCTCTGGGTGAGTACTGTAGTCTAGATTACGCTGTGGTCACTGCTACATACATCCCTCTGGGTGAGTACTGCAGTCTAGATTACGCTGTGGTCACCAATAGACCTCACAGTGAAATGCGGTCACGCGACTCCCTGTGCAGCAGGCCGCGGTCACGCGACTCCCTGTGCAGCAGGCCGCGGTCACGCGACTCCCTGTGCAGCAGGCCGCGGTCACGCGACTCCCTGTGCAGCAGGCCGCGGTCACGCGACTCCCGCGACTCACGCGACTCCCTGTGCAGCAGGCCGCGGTCACGCGACTCCCTGTGCAGCAGGCCGCGGTCACGCGACTCCCTGTGCAGCAGGCCCGCGGTCACGCGACTCCCTGTGCAGCAGGCCGCGGTCACGCGACTCCCTGTGCAGCAGGCCGCGGTCACGCGACTCCCTGTGCAGCAGGCCGCGGTCACGCGACTCCCTGTGCAGCAGGCCGCGGTCACGCGACTCCCTGTGCAGCAGGCCGCGGTCACGCGACTCCCTGTGCAGCAGGCCGCGGTCACGCGACTCCCTGTGCAGCAGGCCGCGGTCACGCGACTCCCTGTGCAGCAGGCCGCGGTCACGCGACTCCCTGTGCAGCAGGCCGCGGTCACGCGACTCCCTGTGCAGCAGGCCGCGGTCACGCGACTCCCTGTGCAGCAGGCCGCGGTCACGCGACTCCCTGTGCAGCAGGCCGCGGTCACGCGACTCCCTGTGCAGCAGGCCGCGGTCACGCGACTCCCTGTGCAGCAGGCCGCGGTCACGCGACTCCCTGTGCAGCAGGCCGCGGTCACGCGACTCCCTGTGCAGCAGGCCGCGGTCACGCGACTCCCTGTGCAGCAGGCCGCGGTCACGCGACTCCCTGGGCAGCAGGCCGCGGTCACGCGACTCCCTGGGCAGCAGGCCGCGGTCACGCGACTCCCGGTCACGCGACTCCCTGGCAGCAGGCCGCGGTCACGCGACTCCCTGTGCAGCAGGCCGCGGTCACGCGACTCCCTGGGCAGCAGGCCGCGGTCACGCGACTCCCTGGGCAGCAGGCCGCGGTCACGCGACTCCCTGTGCAGCAGGCCGCGGTCACGCGACTCCCTGTGCAGCAGGCCGCGGTCACGCGACTCCCTGTGCAGCAGGCCGCGGTCACGCGACTCCCTGTGCAGCAGGCCGCGGTCACTCCCGCGACTCCCTGCAGCAGGCCGCGGTCACGCGACTCCCTGGGCAGCAGGCCGCGGTCACGCGACTCCCTGGGCAGCAGGCCGCGGTCACGCGACTCCCTGTGCAGCAGGCCGCGGTCACGCGACTCCCTGTGCAGCAGGCCGCGGTCACGCGACTCCCTGTGCAGCAGGCCGCGGTCACGCGACTCCCTGGGCAGCAGGCCGCGGTCACGCGACTCCCTGCAGCAGGCCCTGGGCAGCAGGCCGCGGTCACGCGACTCCCTGTGCAGCAGGCCGCGGTCACGCGACTCCCTGTGCAGCAGGCCGCGGTCACGCGACTCCCTGTGCAGCAGGCCGCGGTCACGCGACTCCCTGTGCAGCAGGCCGCGGTCACGCGACTCCCTGTGCAGCAGGCCGCGGTCACGCGACTCCCTGTGCAGCAGGCCGCGGTCACGCGACTCCCTGTGCAGCAGGCGGCGGTCCCGCGGTCAGGCCGCGGTCACGCGACTCCCTGGGCAGCAGGCCGCGGTCACGCGACTCCCTGTGCAGCAGGCCGCGGTCACGCGACTCCCTGTGCAGCAGGCCGCGGTCACGCGACTCCCTGTGCAGCAGGCCGCACGCGGTCACGCGACTCCCTGTCTGTAGGAGCAGGGTGGTGTACGTAATTAACTGCAAGGTCAATAAGAGAGAAGGTTGAACAGATTTAAAGGTGCAATATGCAGAAATCACTCCGCCTTCTCCCGAGTGCTAAAATTCTAAATGGTTTGCCTGAGTTCAGTGTATGTGACAAAACAAGCAGTCATTGTATCATCTAAAAAATATATTTTCATTAAACCAAAAATACATTTTCAGCTGTTTTGAAGCTGGATTACAAAAATAACAGACGCCAACAAAAACAACTGAATTTAAGACCGGGAAGCATAGAAATAGAGCGGATATGCAGCTTGCTTTCAATGAGAATGACAGATCTATAACTCGCGCTTCTATGTGAATTTGGTCGGGTCGCCCAAAAATTGACATATATTGTAGCTTTTAATAGAGGCTTAAGAGGGAAAACTGTGATGGGTCACTTTGACATAGCCATGTCTTCCAAAACTAAAGTGTGTGCGTGTCTGGGTATAACTGTGTGTCCTCTCCTCTCCCTCCTAGGTCTGATGAAGGATGCAGCTCGTCCAGCCTACTGGGTTCCAGACCAAGATATCCGATGCTGCTGTGAGTGTCAGAGAGACTTCTCTGCCCCGCGTCTCTCCATCCACCACTGCAGGGCCTGCGGCCAGGGAGTGTGTGACGACTGCTCCCCTGAACGCAGAGCGGTGCCCTCTAGGGGTTGGGACCACCCGGTGCGTGTCTGCAACACCTGCCTCCAGAAACCGGGGGACCTCTAGTAGGAGATAGGGAACATATTGGCACCCTATTCAAAAGTAGGGCACTATATATGGACTGGGACGCAACCAGAGAGACAGTTAAGGGTTGTGTTCATTAGGCTCGAAATGGAAGAAAATACTCCAAAACAGGGAGGGAACTATCTGTACTTGTCCAATAAGAAAGCTTCTAAACCTTTTTTTTTGCTACTACGGTGTGCCCTAATGAACACGACCCAGGTTCCACCTAACGCTGTGGAACTCCCAGTCTCTCTGTGGCTCGGGCCAGGGAGTTCTTGTTATTCATTGTGATGTCATCCGTCCTAAAGCCATTGGGTGTCACTTCATCCGAGAGGGAGAAAGTTACGTTCCATGGCTTTAAAGAAGTTCATTCCATGTTTTAAGATGATTAGCCTGAATAACTACCAATCTGTATAATAATCTCGGACGCTGGGTGGTTGTATATGAGCTTTTTAAACGGCACAGACAGACAATAATAGAATAGCGTTAATTCCATATATACACTACCAGTCAAAAGTTTGGACACACCTACTCATTCAAGGGTTTTTCTTTATTATCTACATTGTAGAATAATAGTGAAGACATCAAAACTATGAAATAACACATAGAATCATGTAGTAACCAAAAAAACGTGTTCAACAAATCAAGCATTCCAGGTGAAGCTGGTTGAGAGAATGCCAAGAGTGTGCAACGCTGTCAAGGCAAAGGGTGGCTACTTTGAAGAATCTCAAATACATTTTGATTTGTTTAACACTTTTTTGACTGTAATAATATGAGAAGTTTACTACAGTGGGGGAAAAGTGATTTGTTTTGTATAACATGGCCTCTTTTTGTTTTGTAAACGGTATACAATACTATCTCAAGCCCCATTTCTACCTGGTGCTAACATGGGTCCTGATCTTGACTACATTCTGATTTTCCCACATTTCTAAAAATGTGTCCGTTATCCATCCACTGTGTCCGTTATCCATCCACTGTGTCTGCGTTGTGACCAAATTTCTTCGTCCACTTTATCAAAAATGATTTCACAGCTATTCTTTCAAAAACATTATATAGTTTAAAGACACATATTGATGTAATCAGTCAATCGTGCCACCTGTCGATGATTTAAATGGTTTCTCTGTCCAGATCTGTCGACACTTGTAAGATATCCAGACAATGAGTGTCTGACTACCTCCAGAGATGGGCAGTATGATCGGATCACAATGAGTCTTTTTTGATCGTCTACACCAATCAGAATGTGGACAAGATCAGGACAAAGGACGCAAGTTACAACCAGGTATAAACAGGGCTGCAGACTGACTGTCGAATAGATTGCTGAGTGGGAACCATGGAACCATGGAATGATTAGAATGTGAACCATTCTAATTCTACGATAGGAGTTGCCTTCCAATAGTGAATGGCTCACAGTGTGTAGAATAGCTTGATTGAAAGGATATCAACACTCTTTGGGGCTGGACCCTGAAACATTCAGTTCATAGTATATAAACCATCACACCACCTGAGACTGTGGTAGCTAGCTGTGCTTAATAATATTAGCTGAAATTATCTAGCCTGGTCTCAGATCTGTTTGTGCTGTTTTGATGACACTTACAATAGGAGTTGGCGAAACACATTTTAGGTCCCAGGCTAAAAAGTATGGGGTAGGTGCAGAGGAACTGACTGGAATCACTGGAACAGGCATCATCTCATATAGAACACTGCTTAAGATAGACTGAAGATCAGAACCATTTGTCTGTTTTAATGTACCATGTGTGCTTACGTAATAAACTTGACAACCTCAGGGTGTGGTTCTAGAACAAGCAGAACCTCAAAGTGTGTGTGTCATCATTTTTTTTAAAGCAGACTGGTTATGTGGAGGTCTGTTGACAATGCTATTTTTATTTTATAATTCCACGCCATCCATTCAATCACCATGGATAAAATACGTTGTTTTGAATCGTATAAACATCAATCATTTAAATCTGTTTCGGATTAATAATTACCGTTATTATTATAAAGACAAAAGAAACAACTTCAATAATAGCAGTTGATGAATTGCAGTTTCTGTGGACATAATTCAGGGTTCACTGGTAGACAAATATAGTAGAGAGTCCTGGATCCATGTTCCGGCAGTCCATCTGCAGCTCTACGGTCAGACCCAATGCTCTCCTTGACGTCTTGAAGCTCCAGGCTGATAACTTTAGGCAGTAAGAGTCCTCTTCAATCCAGTTACTTTGCAAAGAAAATTTCAGCCACTACCCCTCCTCCCTCCTGGCTGCCTCAGCCACTACCCCTCCTCCCTCCTGGCTGCCTCAGCCACTACCCCTCCTCCCTCCTGGCAGCCTCAGCCACTACCCCTCCTCCCTCCTGGCTGCCTCAGCCACTACCCCTCCTCCCTCCTGGCTGCCTCAGCCACTACCCCTCCTCCCTCCTGGCTGCCTCAGCCACTACCCCTCCTCCCCTCCTCCTGGCTGCCTCAGCCACTACCCCTCCTCCCTCCTGGCTGCCTCAGCCACTACCCCTCCCCTCCCTCCTGGCTGCCTCAGCCACTACCCCTCCTCCCTCCTGGCTGCCTCAGCCACTACCCCTCCTCCTCCTGGCTGCCTCAGCCTACCCCTCCTCCCTCCTGGCTGCCTCAGCCACTACCCCTCCTCCCTCCTGGCTGCCTCAGCCACTACCCCTCCTCCCTCCTGGCTGCCTCAGCCACTACCCCCCCTCCCTCCTGGCTGCCACTACCCCTCCTCCCTCCTGGCTGCCACTACCCCTCCTCCCTCCTGGTAGCCACTACCCCCTCCTCCCTCCTGGTAGCCACTACCCCTCCTCCCTCCTGGTAGCCACTACCCCTCCTCCCTCCTGGTAGCCACTACCCCTCCTCCCTCCTGGTAGCCACTACCCCTCCTCCCTCCTGGTAGCCACTACCCCTCCTCCCTCCTGGTAGCCACTACCCCTCCTCCCTCCTGGTAGCCACTACCCCTCCTCCCTCCTGGTAGCCACTACCCCTCCTCCCTCCTGGTAGCCACTACCCCCTCCTCCCTCCTGGTAGCCACTACCCCTCCTCCCTCCTGGTAGCCACTACCCCTCCTCCCTCCTGGTAGCCACTACCCCTCCTCCCTCCTGGTAGCCACTACCCCTCCTCCCTCCTGGTAGCCACTACCCCTCCTCCCTCCTGGTAGCCACTACCCCTCCTCCCTCCTGGTAGCCACTACCCCTCCTCCCTCCTGGTAGCCACTACCCCTCCTCCCTCCTGGTAGCCACTACCCCTCCTCCCTCCTGGTAGTCACTGTTATAAGAGAAGTAATACAGATCGTGCCTGACAGCCATGAGGAGACCAGGCAGGCCTCTGTTGCCTCCTAGCTGAGAAGAGAAGACCACGCTGGGGATCATGTCCTTTCCAGCAGGGTGGGGAGATGGGATGGTCCTCAGGAGCTGGCCGTCCCCCAAAGACCACAGACGGGTGTAGCAGTCCTGACCCACTGGAGAAGACAAACGGAAAAGGGCAAGACACTTGTCATTCTTCTCTCATTTCATTTGACATGTACATTTCAGTAATTTAGCAGGCACTTTTCTGAAACGTTTATTCGGATCCTCGTTGGCTTTTGCAGAAGCATCAGCTACTCTTCCTGGGGTCCACAAATATAAATATATAAAAAAGACAAGTGGCAAAACACTGATAGACACTGAAGGACAGTCACACACATTTAAAATACAACAAAACACTGAGACACTGAAGGACAGTCACACATTTAAAATACAACAAAACACTGAAGGACAGTCACACACACATTTAAAATACAACAAAACACAGACACTGAAGGACAGTCACACACACATTTAAAATACAACAAAACACTGAATGACAGTCACACACACATTTAAAATACAACAAAACACAGACACTGAAGGACAGTCACACACACATTTAAAATACAACAAAACAGACACTGAAGGACAGTCACACACACATTTAAAATACAACAAAACACTGAGACTGTCCTTCAGTGTCACACACATTTAAAATACAACAACAAAATGAGGTGTGTCCGCTGCTGTTCCATGAGATGTTGTTTAATCCGTTTTTTTAAAGGTCATTTTGCTGTTTGCTTGAGTAATTGGAGATGGGAGTTCCATGCGATCATGGCTTTTTACAACACTGTTCTATTTGGCATTCTATGGGGTTCTATTTGGCATTCTATGGGGTTCTATTTGGTATTCTATGGGGTTCTATTTGGTATTCTATGAGGTTCTATTTGTGCCGTGATTTCTTTTTGGACTTGGAGACCCCTGGTGGCATGTCTTGTTGGGTATGTATGGGTGGTCTGAGCTGACACCCATACAGGCAATCTGGAATGTATCATAACAGTAATATTTCTCATAAAAACTCTTGAGAGAGAAGCAGTTAGTCAAATCAAGTGTATTTATAAAAGGTCCTTCTAACATCAGCTGATGTCACAAAGTGCTGTACAGAAACCCAGCCTAAAACCCCAAACAGCAAGCAATGCAGGTGTAGATGCACCTTTCATCAACCAAGAAAGACTGGATTGCATGTTGATGCTGGGAAAATGATGGTGTTGCAGTCGTGGGTGAACAGGAGGGGACTGAGCACGCACCCATGGGGAGCTCCAGTGTTGAGGATGTGTTGCTACCTACCCTCACCACCTGGGGGCGGCCTGTCAGGAAGTCCAGGATCCAGTTGCAGAGGGAGGTGTTTAGTCCCAGGATCCTTAGCTCAATGATGAGCTTTGAGGGTACTATGGTGTTGAAAGCTGAGCTGTAGTCAGTGAACAGAATTCTCACATAGGTGTTCCTTTTGTACAGTTGGGAAAGGGAGTGCAATAGAGATTGCATCATCCGTAGATCTGTTAAGGCGGTATGCAAATTGGGTTGCCTTTGTGTTCTTGGGCACAGGGACGATGGTGGTCTGCTTGAAGCATGTTGGTATTACAGACTCAATCAGGGACATGTTGAAAATGTCAGTGAAGACACCTGCCAGTTGGTCAGCACATGCCCAGAGCACACGTCCTGGTAATCCATCTGGCCCGCAGCCTTGTGTATGTTGACCTGTTTAAAGGTCTTACTCACGTCGGCTACGGAGAGCGTGATCACAGTCGTCTGGAAATGCTGATTGCTCTCATGCCTCAGTGTTGCTTGCCTCGAAGCAAGCATAGAAGTGTTTTAGCTCGTCTGGTAGGCTCGTGTCACTGGGCAGCTCGCGGCTGTGCTTCCCTTTGTAGCTGTAATAGTTTGCAAGCCCTGCCACATCCGACGAGCGTCCGGTGGAGTATGATTCAATCTTAGCCCTGTATTGATGCTTTGCCTGTTTGATGGTTCGTCGCAGGGCACAGCGGGATTTCTTGTAAGCTTCTGGGTTAGAGTCTCACACCTTGAAAGCGGCAGCTCTACCCTTTAGCTCAGTGCAAATGTTGCCTGTAATCCATGGCTTCTGGTTGGGGTATGTACGTACAGTCACTGTAGGGACGACGTCCTCAATGCACTTATTGATAAAGCCAGTGGCTGATATGGTGTACTCCTCAATGACATCGGTAGAATCCTGGAACATATTTCAGTCTGTACTAGCAAGATAGTCCTATATTTTAGCATCTGCTTCATCTGACCACTTTTTTATAGATGGAGTCACTGGTGCTTCCTGCTTTAATTTTTGCTTGTCAGCAGGAATCAGGAGGATAGAGTTGTGGTCAGATTTAACAAATGGAAGGCGAGGGAGAGCTTTGTACGCGTCTCTGTGTGTGGAGTACAGGTGATGTAGAATTTTTTAAGGCCCTGTAACCTACCAGCCATCAGCAGTAAGGCCCTGTAACCTACCAGCCATCAGCAGTAAGGCCCTGTAACCTACCAGCCATCAGCAGTAAGGCCCTGTAACCTACCAGCCATCAGCAGTAAGGCCCTGTAACCTACCAGCCATCAGCAGTAAGGCCCTGTAACCTACCAGCAGTAAGGCCCTGTAACCTACCAGCCATCAGCAGTAAGGCCCTGTAACCTACCAGCAGTAAGGCCCTGTAACCTACCAGCAGTAAGGCCCTGTAACCTACCAGCCATCAGCAGTAAGGCCCTGTAACCTACCAGCCATCAGCAGTAAGGCCCTGTAACCTACCAGCAGTAAGGCCCTGTAACCTACCAGCAGTAAGGCCCTGTAACCTACCAGCCATCAGCAGTAAGGCCCTGTAACCTACCAGCAGTAAGGCCCTGTAACCTACCAGCCATCAGCAGTAAGGCCCTGTAACCTACCAGCAGTAAGGCCCTGTAACCTACCAGCAGTAAGGCCCTGTAACCTACCAGCCATCAGCAGTAAGGCCCTGTAACCTACCAGCCATCAGCAGTAAGGCCCTGTAACCTACCAGCCATCAGCAGTAAGGCCCTGTAACCTACCAGCCATCAGCAGTAAGGCCCTGTAACCTACCAGCCATCAGCAGTAAGGCCATGTAACCTACCAGCCATCAGCAGTAAGGCCATGTAACCTACCAGCCATCAGCAGTAAGGCCCTGTAACCTACCAGCCATCAGCAGTAAGGCCCTGTAACCTACCAGCAGTAAGGCCCTGTAACCTACCAGCCATCAGCAGTAAAGCCCTGTAACCTACCAGTCATCAGCAGTAAGGCCCTGTAACCTACCAGCCATCAGCAGTAAGGCCCTGTAACCTACCAGCCATCAGCAGTAAAGCCCTGTAACCTACCAGCCATCAGCAGTAAGGCCCTGTAACCTACCAGCCATCAGCAGTAAAGCCCTGTAACCTACCAGCCATCAGCAGTAAAGCCCTGTAACCTACTAACCATCAGCAGTAAGGCCCTGTAACCTACCAGCCATCAGCAGTAAGGCCCTGTAACCTACCAGCCATCAGCAGTAAGGCCCTGTAACCTACTAACCATCAGCAGTAAGGCCCTGTAACCTACCAGCCATCAGCAGTAAAGCCCTGTAACCTACCAGCCATCAGCAGTAAGGCCCTGTAACCTACCAGCCATCAGCAGTAAGGCCCTGTAACCTACCAGCCATCAGCAGTAAGGCCCTGTAACCTACCAGCCATCAGCAGTAAGGCCCTGTAACCTACCAGTCATCGGCAGTAAGGCCCTGTAACCTACCAGCCATCAGCAGTCCCTCAGCTTCGTTGACGTGGAGGGGTAAGTAGGCGTGTTGGTTATGATGACCCTCGTACTTCCTCACTGGTTTTGTTACTCGTACATCCCACAGCTTGATCTGCCGTGACACATATCAACACACAGGTAAAACAGAGTTGGAGAAGGCGAACTTTACCACGTGTGTGTGTGTCCATGTGTGTGTGTGTGTCCGTGTCTGTGTGTGGCCTGTCCCAGTGTATTGGTCTGTCCCACCTCTCCAATCATGTCCGCGGCCAGTAGGTAGTTCTCATCCTGTAGTATTCGTACGGAGGTGATAGCAGAGTCCTGGGAGAACCTGCAGGCCTTCCAGCTGTGGTCCCGTCTGCCTCTCTGACGCAGGTCGATACTGAAGATCTCTCCTGACCTGCAACCATTAAACAGGACCGGAGCCTGGATGGAGGGAGAGGGGAATGAGAGAGGGGGAGAGGGGAATGAGAGAGGGGGAGAGGGGAATGAGAGAGGGGGAGAGGGGAATGAGAGAGGGGGGAGAGGGGAATGAGAGAGGGGGAGAGGGGAATGAGAGAGGGGGAGAGGGGAATGAGAGAGGGGGAGAGGGGAATGAGAGAGGGGGAGAGGGGAATGAGAGAGGGAGAGGGGAATGAGAGAGGGGGAGATGGGAATGAGAGAGGGGGAGAGGGGAATGAGAGAGGAATGAGAGAGGGAGAGGGGAATGAGAGAGGGGGGAGAGGGGAATGAGAGAGGAATGAGAGAGGGAGAGGGGAATGAGAGAGGGGGAGAGGGGAATGAGAGAGGGGGGGAGAGGGGAATGAGAGAGGGGGAGAGGGGAGAGAGGGGAAAGAGAGAGGGGGAGAGGGGAATGAGAGAGGAATGAGAGAGGGAGGGGGGAGAGGGGGGAGAGGGGAATGAGAGAGGGGGAGAGGGAATGATAGAGGAATGAGAGAGGGGGAGAGGGGAATGAGAGAGGGGGGGAGAGGGGAATGAGAGAGGAATGAGAGAGGGAGGGGGGAGAGGGGAATGAGAGGGGGAGAGGGGAATGAGAGAGGAATGAGAGAGGGAGAGGGGAATGAGAGAGGGGGGAGAGGGGAATGAGAGAGGGGGGAGAGGGGAATGAGAGAGGGGGGAGAGGGGAATGAGAGAGGGGGAGAGGGGAATGAGAGAGGGGGAGAGGGGAATGAGAGAGGGGGAAGAGGGGAATGAGAGAGGGGGGAAGAGGGGAATGAGAGAGGGGGGGAAAGGGGAATGAGAGAGGGGGAGAGGGGGAATGAGAGAGGGGGAGAGGGGAATGAGAGAGGGGGGGGAAGAGGGGAATGAGAGAGGGGGAAGAGGGAATTGAGAGAGGGGGGAGAGGGGAATGAGAGAGGGGGAGAGGGGAATGAGAGAGGGGAATGAGAGAGGGGGAAGAGGGGAATGAGAGAGGGGGAAGAGGGGAATGAGAGAGGGGGAAGAGGGAATTGAGAGAGGGGGAGAGGGGAATGAGAGGGGGAGAGGGGAATGAGAGAGGGGGAGAAGAGGGGAATGAGAGAGGGGGGGAAGAGGGGAATGAGAGAGGGGGGAAAGAGGGGAATGAGAGAGGGGGGGAAGAGGGGAATGAGAGAGGGGGGGGGAAGAGGGGAATGAGAGAGGGGGGAGAGGGGAATGAGAGAGGGGGGGAGAGGGGAATGAGAGAGGGGGAGAGGGGAATGAGAGAGGGGGAGAGGGGAATGAGAGAGGGGGGGAGAGGGGAATGAGAGAGGGGGGGAGAGGGGAATGAGAGAGGGGGAGAGAGGGGAATGAGAGAGGGGGAGTGGGGAATGAGAGAGGGGGAGAGGGGAATGAGAGAGGGGGAGAGGGGAATGAGAGAGGGGGAGAGAGGGGAATGAGAGAGGGGGGAGGGGAATGAGAGAGGGGGGGGAGAGGGGAATGAGAGAGGGGGGAGAGGGGAATGAGAGAGGGGGAGAGGGAATGAGAGAGGGGGGGAAGAGGGGAATGAGAGAGGGGGGGGGAAGAGGGGAATGAGAGAGGGGGAAAGAGGGGAATGAGAGAGGGGGAAGAGGGGAATGAGAGAGGGGGGGAAAGAGGGGAATGAGAGAGGGGGAAGAGGGGAATGAGAGAGGGGGAAGAGGGGAATGAGAGAGGGGGAAGAGGGGAATGAGAGAGGGGGAAGAGGGGAATGAGAGAGGGGGAAGAGGGGAATGAGAGAGGGGGAAGAGGGGAATGAGAGAGGGGGGAAAGAGGGGAATGAGAGAGGGGGAAGAGGGGAATGAGAGAGGGGGAAGAGGGGAATGAGAGAGGGGGGAGAGGGGAATGAGAGAGGGGGAGAGGGGAATGAGAGAGGGGAATGAGAGAGGGGAGAGAGGGGAATGAGAGAGGGGGAAGAGGGGAATGAGAGAGGGGGTGTGAGGGGAATGAGAGAGGGGGAAGAGGGGAATGAGAGAGGGGGAGAGGGGAATGAGAGAGAGGGGGAGAGGGGAATGAGAGAGGGGGAGAGGGGAATGAGAGAGGGGGAGAGGGGAATGAGAGAGGGGGGGAGAGGGGAATGAGAGAGGGGGAGAGGGGAATGAGAGGGGGAGAGAGGGGAATGAGAGAGGGGGGAGTGGGGAATGAGAGGGGGGAGAGGGGAATGAGAGAGGGGGGAGAGGGGAATGAGAGAGGGGGGGAGAGGGGAATGAGAGAGGGGGAGAGGGGAATGAGAGAGGGGGAGAGGGGAATGAGAGAGGGGGAAAGGGGAATGAGAGAGGGGGAGAGAGGGGAATGAGAGAGGGGGAGAGAGGGGAATGAGAGAGGGGAATGAGAGAGGGGGGAGAGGGGAATGAGAGAGGGGGGGGAGAGGGGAATGAGAGAGGGGGAGAGGGGAATGAGAGAGGGGGAGAGAGGGGAATGAGAGAGGGGGAGTGGGGGAATGAGGGGGGAGAGGGGAATGAGAGAGGGGGGGAGAGGGGAATGAGAGAGGGGGGAGAGGGGAATGAGAGAGGGGGAGAGGGGAATGAGAGGGGGGAGAGGGGAATGAGAGAGGGGGAGAGAGGGGAATGAGAGGGGGGAGAGAGGGAATGAGAGAGGGGGAGAGGGGAATGAGAGAGGGGGAGAGAGGGAATGAGAGAGGGGGGAAGAGGGGAATGAGAGGGGGGAGGGGAATGAGAGAGGGGGGAGAGGGGAATGAGAGAGGGGGAGAGGGGAATGAGAGAGGGGGAGAGGGGAATGAGAGAGGGGGAGAGGGGGAGAGGGGAATGAGAGAGGGGGAGAGGGGAATGAGAGAGGGGGAGAGGGGAATGAGAAAGGGGGAGAGGGGAATGAGAGAGGGGGGAAGAGGGGAATGAGAGAGGGGGAGAGGGGAATGAGAGAGGGGGAGAGGGGAATGAGAGAGGGGGAGAGGGGAATGAGAGAGGGGGAGAGGGGAATGAGAGAGGGGGAAGAGGGGAATGAGAGAGGGGGAAGAGGGGGAATGAGAGAGAGGGGGGAGAGGGAATGAGAGAGGGGGAGAGGGGAATGAGAGAGGGAATGAGAGAGGGGGAGAGGGGAATGAGAGAGGGGAATGAGAGAGGGGGAGAGAGGGGAATGAGAGAGGGGGAAGAGGGGAATGAGAGAGGGGGTGTGAGGGGAATGAGAGAGGGGGGGAAGAGGGGAATGAGAGAGGGGGAAGAGGGGAATGAGAGAGGGGGGGAGAGGGGAATGAGAGGGGGGGAGAGGGGAATGAGAGAGGGGGAGAGGGGAATGAGAGAGGGGGAGAGGGGAATGAGAGAGGGGGGAGAGGGGAATGAGAGAGGGGGAGAGGGGAATGAGAGAGGGGGAGGAGGGGAATGAGAGAGGGGGAGTGGGGAATGAGAGGGGGGGGGAGGGGAATGAGGGGAGGGGGAGAGGGGAATGAGAGAGGGGGGAGAGGGAATGAGAGAGGGGGGAGAGGGGAATGAGAGAGGGGGGAGAGGGGAATGAGAGAGGGGGAGAGAGGGGAATGAGAGAGGGAGAGAGGGGAATGAGAGAGGGGGAGAGAGGGGAATGAGAGAGGGGGAGAGGGGAATGAGAGAGGGGGAGAGGGGAATGAGAGAGGGGGAGAGAGGGGAATGAGAGAGGGGGAAGAGGGGAATGAGAGGGGGGGAGAGAGGGGAATGAGAGAGGGGGGGGAGAGGGGAATGAGAGAGGGGGAGAGGGGGAATGAGAGAGGGGGGAGAGGGGAATGAGAGACGGGGAATGAGAGAGGGGGGGAGAGGGGAATGAGAGAGGGGGGGAGAGGGGAATGAGAGAGGGGGGAGAGGGGGGAATGAGAGAGGGGGGGAGGGGAATGAGAGAGGGGGAGGGGAATGAGAGAGGGGGAGGGGGGAATGAGAGAGAGGGGGAGAGGGGAATGAGAGAGGGGGAGAGGGGAATGAGAGAGAGGGGGAGAGGGGAATGAGAGAGGGGGAGAGGGGAATGAGAGAGGGGGGAGGGGAATGAGAGAGGGGGGAGAGGGGGAATGAGAGAGAGGGGGGGAGAGGGGAATGAGAGAGGGGGAGGGGAATGAGAGAGGGGGAGGGGAATGAGAGAGGGGGAGAGGGGAATGAGAGAGGGGGAGAGGGGAATGAGAGAGGGGGAGAGGGGAATGAGAGAGGGGGGGAGAGGGGAATGAGAGAGGGGGAGAGGGGAATGAGAGAGGGGGAGAGGGGAATGAGAGAGGGGGGAGAGGGGAATGAGAGAGGGGGGAGAGGGGAATGAGAGAGGGGGAGAGGGGAATGAGAGAGGGGGAGAGGGGAATGAGAGAGGGGGAGAGGGGAATGAGAGAGGGGTATAAGGGAGGGGAATGAGAGAGGGGTATAAGGGAGGGGAATGAGAGGGGGAGAGGGGAATGAGAGAGGGGGAGAGGGGAATGAGAGAGGGGGAGAGGGGAATGAGAGAGGGGGAGAGGGGAATGAGAGGGTGGGAGAGGGGAATGAGAGAGGGGTATAAGGGAGGGAGAGAAGAATGAGGGAAGGAGAGGGAGGGGTATAAGGGAGGGGAATGAGGGAGGGGAATGAGGGAGGGGAATGGGGGAGGGTAATGGGGGAGGGTAATGGGGGAGGGGAATGAGGGAGGGGAATGGGGGAGGGGAATGGGGGAGGGGAATGAGGGAGGGGAATGAGGGAGGGGAATGAGGGAGGGGAATGAGGGAGGGGGAAAGGGCTGTTAAAAACTCTGACGGTCAATAAAAAATAAGTTTGAGAAGCGCCCCTCCATCTGTTCATCACACACACACACACTACAGAAATATCAGCTTCTCACCAGTGTTGGTTACACTTTTTGTGACAATGAGTCTAAGTGAATGCCTTGGCACCACTAACTCACCCTGAGGGCAAACTGCTGTGCCAGCACATCACTGCCGATGCCATAGGTCTGTCTCCTGCCCGTCACTGCGTCCGTCACTATCACCCTGCGAGACAGACCTGGCAACAGACGAACACAAAGACCACGGGAGACAGACGGGGAAACGGGGAGACAGACGGGGAAACGGGGAGACAGGCGGGGAAAAGGGGAGACAGACGGGGAAACGGGGAGACAGACGGGGAAACGGGGAGACAGGCGGGGAAAAGGGGGAGACAGGCGGGGAAACGGGGAGACAGGCGGGGAAACGGGGAGACAGGCGGGGAAACGGGGAGACAGGCGGGGAAACGGGGAGACAGACGGGGAAACGGGGAGACAGACGGGGAAACGGGGAGACAGACGGGGAAACGGGAGACAGACGGGGAAACGGGGGAGACAGACGGGGAAACGGGGAGACAGGCGGGAAACGGGGAGACAGACGGGGAAACGGGGAGACAGACGGGGAAACGGGGAGACAGACGGGGAAACGGGGAGACAGACGGGGAAACGGGGAGACAGACGGGGAAACGGCCACCGGAGACAGGCGGGGAAAAGGCCACGGGAGACAGACGGGGAAACGGGGAGACAGGCGGGGAAACGGGGAGACAGGCGGGGAAACGGGGGAGACAGGCGGGGAAACGGGAGACAGGCGGGGAAACGGTGAGACAGACGGGGAAACGGGGAGACAGACGGGGAAACGGGGAGACAGGGAGACAGACGGGGAAACGGGGAGACAGGCGGGGAAACGGGGAGACAGACGGGGAAACGGGGAGACAGACGGGGAAACGGGGAGACAGACGGGGAAACGGGGAGACAGACGGGGAAACGGGGAGACAGACGGGGAAAAGGGGAGACAGACGGGGAAACAGACGGGGAAACGGGGAGACAGACGGGGAAAGGGGGAGACAGACGGGGAAACGGGGAGACAGACGGGGAAACGGGGAGACAGACGGGGAAACAGACGGGGAAACGGCCACCGGAGACAGGCGGGGGAAAGGCCACGGGAGACAGACGGGGAAACGGGGAGACAGGCGGGGAAACGGGGAGACAGGCGGGGAAACGGGGAGACAGGCGGGGAAACGGGGAGACAGACGGGGGAAAGGCCACGGGAGACAGACGGGGGAAAGGCCACGGGAGACAGACGGGGAAACGGGGAGACAGGCGGGGAAACAGGCGGGGAAACGGGGAGACAGGCGGGGAAACGGGGAGACAGATGGGGAAACGGTCACTAAAATGGTGCTTTTCAAAATGGCCACCAGGCCAGTGTTAAGAGAAAAGACAGGCTGGCTATGAGAATCTAACCTGCAACCAGTGTGTGTGTGTGTGTGTGTGTGTGTATATATATATATATATATATATATATGTATAAAAGGAAGAGTAAGAAGAACAGAATGTTATTGTCATTTAATGATCTGTTATTATTAATGAACAGGCAAGTCTCAGTGAGATGTTTCATGTCGGGAACATTGTATGAAATGGTGCTGCTCCTGTATCACTAACATTGTAGTGTAAATGCTAATCAATTGGTAAAGATGATGGGAGGCCTCCAACTCACCCGTGCTAAATGTTTTGTCCGCCTGAGGGTTGAGACACCAGGCACAGGACCAGGCTGTAGAGATCTTAAAACTACACAGCATCCCTGGCTGGTCTGGAGGAGGAGAGAGGAGGACGAGAGAGGAGGACGAGAGAGGAGGACGAGAGAGGAGGACGAGAGAGGAGGACGAGAGAGGAGGAGAGAGGAGGAGGAGGAGAGAGAGGAGGACGAGAGGAGGAGAGAGAGGAGGAGGACGAGAGAGGAGGAGGAGAGAGGAGGAGGAGGACGAGAGAGGAGAGAGGAGGACGAGAGAGGAGAGAGGAGGACGAGAGAGGAGAGAGGAGGACGAGAGAGGAGGAGGAGAGAGGAGGAGGAGGACGAGAGAGAGGAGGAGAGAGGAGGACGAGAGGAGGACGAGAGGAGGAGAGAGGAGGACGAGAGGAGGAGGACGAGAGAGGAGGAGGAGAGAGGAGGAGGAGAGAGGAGGACGAGAGAGAGGAGGACGAGAGAGGAGGAGGAGGACGAGAGAGGAGGACGAGAGAGGAGGACGAGAGAGGAGGACGAGAGAGGAGGACGAGAGAGGAGGAGGAGGACGAGAGAGGAGGAGGAGAGAGGAGGAGGAGGACGAGAGAGAGGAGGAGAGAGGAGGAACGAGAGGAGGAGAGAGGAGGAGGAGAGAGGAGGGGCGAGAGGAGGAGGAGAGAGGAGGGGCGAGAGGAGGAGGAGAGAGGAGGAGGACGAGAGAGGAGGAGGGAGAGGAGGGAGAGAGGAGGAGGACGAGAGAGAGGAGGAGAGAGGAGGACGAGAGGAGGAGAGAGGAGGAGGAGGACGAGAGAGGAGAGAGGAGGACGAGAGAGGAGGAGGAGGAGGACGAGAGAGAGGAGGAGAGAGGAGGACGAGAGGAGGAGAGAGGAGGACGAGAGGAGGAGGAGAGAGGAGGAGGAGGAGGACAAGAGAGGAGGAGGAGAGAGGAGGAGGAGAGAGGGAGGAGGGAGAGAGAGGAGGAGAGAGAGGAGGACGAGAGGAGGAGAGAGGAGGAGGACGAGAGAGGAGGAGGAGAGAGGAGGACGAGAGGAGGACGAGAGAGGTGGAGGACGAGAGAGGAGGAGGACGAGAGAGGAGGAGGACGAGAGAGGAGGAGGACGAGAGAGGAGGAGGAGAGAGGAGGAGAGAAGAGGAGGAGAGAAGAGGAGGAGAGAAGAGGAAGAGAGAAGAGGAAGAGAGAAGAGGAAGAGAGAAGAGGAAGAGAGAAGAGGAAGAGAGAAGAGGAAGAGAGAAGAGGAAGAGAGAGGAGGAGAGAGGAGAGAAGAGGAGAGAGGAGAGAAATAACGAATACGCTCAGCATGAAATATATGAACATTATAGTATTACATTACAGTAAAATGTCATGAAAAGTACAGTATGTTCTGAAAGAAGCACATGGAAAAGTTACCTGGGTTGGAGTTGCTGAAGAGCGAGGCTGGTAGTAAACTGACACAGCCAGGAGTCTCTGCCATGCCCACCAGACACAGGCTGAACACTGGAGTCAAGAAAACACCAACCCAACAACTCTCTTAAGTACAGCTACTGACGGTCTGAATATGAACATGCTGAGGGGACCTTTGACCCCCGTCGAGACAAACTCGAGTGACTAGGCAGGGTCGTGAACTCTAACGTAGCAGGCCTAAAATAAACACCAGAGTGAAGTTCCCACATTCGGCTTTCAGCTGAGAAGGTTGATTTAGCCGTATCCTGGCAACACCGGAAGCATCCGG
Source organism: Oncorhynchus masou masou (assembly GCF_036934945.1). NCBI lineage: Eukaryota > Metazoa > Chordata > Actinopteri > Salmoniformes > Salmonidae > Oncorhynchus > Oncorhynchus masou. The sequence continues at coordinate 106,077 of NW_027001737.1, forward strand.
GCTGTTGGCAACTCTGCTAAGGAAGCAGGGTCAGTAACCACATTGAGTAGCATCACAGTCTGCTGTGTAAGACGGATACAGGACGTGTGAGTCAGAGTGGGTGACGGAGGCCCAGCAGATTGAGTTCACCTGAAACACAGACAACATGTTTATAACACAGGTACTGAACAGGTGGAACAGACAAATATATATATATATAAAACACAGGTACAGAACAGGTGGAACAGACACATATATATATATATAAAACACAGGTACTGAACAGGTGGAACAGACAAATATAAATATATATATATAAAACACAGGTACTGAACAGGTAGAACAGACATATATATATATATATAAAACACAGGTACAGAACAGGTAGAAAACAGGGACAACATAGTTTAGCGTATAGGCGTTCAAGTTGCCTGGGTAGATATTCCTACCATCCAGCATGCTTCTAATGCCCAACTCCAAAACTAGCCTTCCTTCCTTCCCAGTCTCCCCCCCCCGCTCCTAACACTCCCCTCCACCCTCCATCCCACCTTTCTGTTGGTAGAGGTTATCCTCAGCCCTCTCTCTCCTTCTCACCTTTCTATTTGTAAAGTAGAGGTTGTCACACATCTTGACAGACAGGGAGCCCCTGCTGCAGCCTCTGAAGTTCATGATGCCGTACTTGCAGCCTCCGTGAGACACGTCGTTAACCGTGAACACTCGCTCACATGCAGAGTCACCCTGAGAGAGAAGAGGAGAGGGGAGGAGGGAGAGAGAGAGAGGGGAGGACGGAGAGAGAGAGAAGAGAAGAGGGGAGGAAGTGTGGGGAAGAGAGAGGGGAGGAGGGGGAGAGAGAGAGAGGGAAGAGGAGAGGAAGTGTGGGGGAGAGAGAGAGAGAGAGAGAAGAGGAGAGGAAGTGTGGGGGAGAGAGGGGGAGGAGGGAGAGAGAGAGAAGAGGAGAGGGGAGGAAGTGTGGGGGGAGAGAGAGAGGGGAGGAGGGAGAGAGAGAAGAGGAGAGGGGGAGGAAGTGTGGGGTAGAGAGAGAGGGGAGGAGGGGAGAGAGAGAGAGAGAGAGAAGAGGAGAGGAAGTGTGGGGGGGAGAGAGAGGGGAGGAGGGGAGAGAGAGAGAGAGAGAGAGAAGAGGGGAGGAAGTGTGGGGGAGAGTGAGAGGGGAGGAGGGAGAGAGAGAGAGAGAGGAGAGGGGAGGAAGTGTGGGGTAGAGCGAGAGGGGAGGAGGGAGAGAGAGAGAGAGAAGAGGAGAGGGGAGGAAGTGTGGGGGAGAGAGAGAGGGGAGGAGGGAGAGAGAGAGAAGAGGAGAGGGGAGGAAGTGTGGGGGAGAGAGAGGGGAGGAGGGAGAGAGGACGAAAGGGGAGGAAGAAGTGAGGGGAGGAGAGAGGAGAAGGAGTAAGAGAGAAACAAAGAGGGCAATCAGGAGGAAGTTTACACCAGTCTACCATTGCCAACGTTCTTCTTAAAAGTCCAAAGAAAGCGTGTGTGTGTGTGTGTGTGTGTGTGTGTGTGTGTGTGTGTGCGTGCGTGCGTGCGTGCGTAACTCACCACTATGAGTCTAAAGTGGTCTGTGTTGGGACTGCTGCTTTCAGAGCTCTGGACCTCCAGTCTGTGACGTCTCATCCCACTCACCTTCACCTCATGGATCAGCCTGGACACACACACTCATAAGGGACCCAATAACGTACGTACGTATGTACGTGTGTGTGTGTGTACTTTTGATACCGTACCTACTGTAAGAGTTCCCAGGCAGCAGACCCAGATGTCTTTTCTGCAGCAACAGAGCTGAGTTCAGGCCTGCTCTTGGTGCTTTCTGGAGGGAGAAACAAAACACACTAGAAAAGCCCTTCAGAGCTGCTGCTGTCGTTTTCAATTAGGGAAGGAGAGACGTCATCTAGCGGGGCTATAAGACACAAAACATATTATTTATTTTTTTAATTCGATAGGGTCCCAAATGCCCCTCATCCACCATCAAAAGTTCCCCGTCTGTGGTAGTACCTTCCTGGGCCTCTCGTCCTCAGTGATCATCCTGGCCCTGTGCTTCTCCTGCTCTCTCTCCTGCAGCAGCCCTCTGGTCAGAGGGTTACAGTTGTTGTGGCCCGGCAGCAGCCGGAAGTAACGGTTCTTCTCAGCGTCAAAGTAGAACCCCGGCAGCTCTGGAGACGGAAGGACAAGGTAACGACACGGACGGTAACGACACGGAGTCTGTATTGTCCTTGTACGTGCAGTGACACACTTTGGACTGCACTGATTTATAAGTAGTCATTCTACAACCAGGTAGAAAGGTGTGTCTGAGTGTAACTGACCTGGAGCAGCGGAGGAGGAGGAGGAGGAGGGTGAGGAGGAGGAGGAGGCTGCACTACTAGAAATAGACCTATTCTCTGGGGTCCTGTCTCTGTAGGAGGGGCCTGCTTCACTGCTGCCATACCTGGGGACCAGAGAGGAGAGGCAAGTCAGTTAACAACAAATTATTATTTACAATGACGGCCTACCCCGGCCTAATCCTAACGGCGCTGAGACAATTGTGGGACTCCCAATCACGCCCGGTTGTGAAACAGCTCTGGAATCGAACCAGGGTCTGTAGTGATGCCTCTAGCACTGAGATGCAGTGCCTTAGACCGCTGCACCACTCTGGAGCCCAATGCCATCATTACACCGGTAAAACAACACACGGCAAGATTATAACAGAGTTTAGGAATACGTGTAATTCCGATCATATAACATACACTGAATTAAGATTAATGGCCCAAGAACGCCCCGGGCATTTGATAGATCAACTAAACGAGCTGTAAATAAGGTAGTTTACACATAATTAGGGCCAACCAACATGTGGTCGTGAGAGACGTTGTCACCATCCTACCTTTGTTCCTGTGTCCTGTCCCTTTGCCAGTCAGAGCGGTAACCGAGTCGCCTACGGTCCCTGCCCCTGTCACGCCAATTCCCTTTCTTCATCCCTGCTATTGCTATGGACACAAATACCGGACAGTAAACATCAACACGAAGTCTGTCACTCGCTTCTGTGTTGTGTACTTGGTAGCTAGCTAGCAAGTTAGCTAATTCGGCTAGCCATTTCGCCTGCTAACAAAAGCCCTTTAAATACAGACACGTGGTACGTAGACAATTTGAATGATGAATCATTACTATATTTAAAATGAAATGGGGTTATTCGTGTAGTAATTAGAGGATACGATGTTGATCAAATATATTATTGAACATCGGAGCTTTGACACAAAGTTAATTTTACCTGCTACAACGTTGCACCCACGTGACCAAGTTAACACCCGCCCCTAACCCTCATTGGCTTATCGCTCACAATAGTGGCCCTCTTTGCGGCTTCACTATTGGCTGCTTGTGCTTTCAATCACTATCGTTTCCTCTAACGAAATGTGACTTTAATCATCATTCTCATGAATGAAACATTTGTAACATTGTATCAGAGATGACTGTCGTCTGTAGTAATAAAGAAGTTGTGATTGGTTTAGGTTATGGATAGAGCATTGCTTTGTAATGCATTTCTTGTGTAAACAAACCTTCATGTTTGATTAATGCTTCTATAATATCAACCAAACCAAAATCTGACCTATGTTATTATATTTTACTGCACTACTGCATATTATTATGTCCTTGTTCTAATACCATTCTATTTGTTTTGCTAAATGCCACTGAAGGAAATAGAGTATCTTATATGTTGAGAAAATAAAAGATGGTCGGTTTGCGACAGGCACAAAGGAACACAGTAGGACAACTGACCATGTTTTCATTTTCCCTGCTAGGAAATGCAGCCACTCCTTGAAATATCTCTTTCATACGCCGGCCGATATATACCCACACTATGCAATGGATTTATACTGACTAGTGACCGGTGATGATTTGTATATGTGTGCAACATCACAGATTAATATAAAGTTGTACTCTCGCTACTGTATCAAGCGTCGTCGTCTTTATGAAACGCTTTTGACAGTTTCTCATAAACCACGCCTGATCTCTGGATACTATTATTGTATTGGTTAAGGAGCGGGGCGCCTAGCACCTTATTGGTTGTCTTCTTCATGGGGTCCCAAACAGCTCTGAGATTTAGAGTATTGGGTTACAGTTTCGCAGCAAAATGGCGACTGTCATTCAGAATCCTCTCAAATCGTAAGTAATCTTTAAAATGCTATATTCTTTTCCCCGAAAAAACAAACGCATTTGTTTGGATGCAATGGTTGCATTCAATAAAGGAGAAAAGCACAACACATTGAATAGAATAACGGAATAGCGGATTTTATATGATGTTTGTAAACATATCACAACGTGTATTGAAACAATTAGAAGTTCAGACAAAATGTTTTCGTTTTGTTTGTATTTATTAGTCTCTACACGAATGGATTCGACGCATAAAGCGTGTAGTCACGTGCACGCTTTTAAGAAAATATATTTCCATGCGCGTGAAACAATGTTCTGCACTCCGATTTACGTTGCGCGGACAAGTCAATTGTGTATGGACTTCTTTTACAAAAGTTGTTAAAATATTCTGCTACATTAATAGCCTAAGAACACTAGGATAAGTGTTTGTTAATATTTCACAGATATAGGCTACTTCCATTGTTCAGGTCCGTTTTATTACTTGGAATTCACGTAAACTAACCAGCGCTTCTTTTGTGCGCTCTCTCATCAATAGCCAACATTAGGATAATGTATATTCAGAATTTATAATGTGGGATTATTTCCTCAGTAAAAAAAACCACACGGAGTACCCTGTGATGATGGGCTATCATTTGAGTAGCCTATGCATAGGATTGCTTTTTACTGTCTGCGACAGATTTCGGGAGCGAAAGGTCCGATCAGGCTGAGCGCACAGGAGCCGTGTCCGTGAAGGGAAAACGGTTTACCATCAAGAATCGCTTTACTGGGATCGGCAAATAGAACTAGTGGCCTAATCTAATGTGATAAAGAACACGTCTATGCGTCTCAATAGTGTCAACACTGTTTTTGAGCATTGAACACAGCTCCAGGAGCTGTATGTTTTTTTTGTCTGTCTGCCATTGAAATGCAGCAACAAGTCAATGTACCTGCTGACTTCTGTAGTCACTGCTGCTGTCCTGTAGTCACTGCTGCTGTCCTGTAGTCACTGCTGCTCTCCTGTAGTCACTGCTGCTCTCCTGTAGTCACTGCTGCTCTCCTGTAGTCACTGCTGCTGTCCTGTAGTCACTGCTGCTGTCCTGTAGTCACTGCTGCTGTCCTGTAGTCACTGCTGCTGTCCTGTAGTCACTGCTGCTCTCCTGTAGTCACTGTTGCTCTCCTAGAGTCACTGTTGCTCTCCTGTAGTCACTGCTGCTGTCCTGTAGTCACTGCTGCTGTCCTGTAGTCACTGCTGCTCTCCTGTAGTCACTGCTGCTCTCCTGTAGTCACTGTTGCTCTCCTGTAGTCACTGCTGCTCTCCTGTAGTCACTGCTGCTCTCCTGTAGTCACTGTTGCTCTCCTGTAGTCACTGCTGCTCTCCTGTAGTCACTGCTGCTATCCTGTAGTCACTGCTGCTCTCCTGTAGTCACTGCTGCTCTCCTGTAGTCACTGCTGCTCTCCTGTAGTCACTGCTGCTATCCTATAGTCACTGCTGCTATCCTATAGTCACTGCTGACTGGATGTTGGTGATAACAACCTTGTTTCTGTGTAAAAGCCTTGCAGCATATTGTCCCATCTGTCTGTGAAAGTGATGTGATTCCATTCACAGACCGGCTGTATGTCTCCGTCCCACATGGAACCATATTCCCTATGTGTGTGGTGCACACATTTTAACCAGGGAGCTGTTCAGAAATAGTGCACTACATAGAGAATAGTGTACCATTTTGGGACACATACGGACACTCTGCCTGCTAGACACTCTGCCTGCTAGACACGCTAGACTATCAGGACATATTTACCCACATTTGCTGTGGAATGTAGCGAAGGGGTCTGGCACATAGTTATAACACGGCCTATTGTTGGAGTGGTAGTCAGAAGAACAGGCTTGCATTCCTGGTCTACACTAAATAAGCTCCATTGTTTGGTCTAACAGATGGTCCTTCACTGACAGCAAGAGCAAAGCAACCAAACAGACAGTGCGGTCAACATGTTTGTGTCCGGATGGTGTGTGGGCTGAAATATGAATGTGGTTACACACGAGATGCCGTCTTGCCAATTGACTACGAAAAATGGTGTCGATAGATACGGTTGTTTTCACTATAGATACTGTTGTTTTCACTATAGATACGGTTGTTTTCACTATAGATACGGTTGTTTTCACTATAGATACGGTTGTTTTCACTATAGAGACTGTTGTTTTCACTATAGAGACTGTTGTTTTCACTATAGGTACGGTTGTTTTCACTATAGAGACTGTTGTTTTCACTATAGGTATGATTGTTTTCACTATAGATACTGTTGTTTTCACTATAGATACGGTTGTTTTCACTATAGATACTGTTGTTTTCACTATAGATACTGTTGTTTTCACTATAGATACTGTTGTTTTCACTATAGAGACTGTTGTTTTCACTATATATACTGTTCTTAGTCACTTGGCTATGTTCCTGGTGGAACCAGTGGAAAGTCAAACGAACAATAGTGAATGCAGCACTTTGTTTCATAGCCAGGCTAAATTCTACCTGGGCCAGACTATATTCTGTCTGTTTTATAGCCAGGCTGAATTCTACCTGTCCCAGACTATATTCTGTCTGTTTTATAGCCAGGCTAAATTCTACCTGGCCCAAACTATATTCTGTCTGTTTTATAGCCAGGCTAAATTCTACCTGGGCCAGACTATATTCTGTCTGTTTTATAGCCAGGCTAAATTCTACCTGGCCCAGACCATATTCTGTCTGTTTTATAGCCAGGCTAAATTCTACCTGGCCCAGACTATATTCTGACTGTTTTATAGCCAGGCTAAATTCTACCTGGCCCAAACTATATTCTGTCTGTTTTATAGCCAGGCTAAATTCTACCTGTCCCAGACTATATTCTGTCTGTTTTATAGCCAGGCTAAATTCTACCTGGCCCAGACTATATTCTGACTGTTTTATAGCCAGGCTAAATTTTACCTGGCCCAGACTATATTCTGACTGTTTTATAGCCAGGCTAAATTCTACCTGGCCCAGACTATATTCTGACTGTTTTATAGCCAGGCTAAATTCTACCTGGCCCAAACTATATTCTGTCTGTTTTATAGCCAGGCTAAATTCTACCTGGCCCAGACTATATTCTGTCTGTTTTATAGCCAGGCTAAATTCTACCTGGCCCAGACTATATTCTGACTGTTTTATAGCCAGGCTAAATTTTACCTGGCCCAGACTATATTCTGACTGTTTTATAGCCAGGCTAAATTCTACCTGGCCCAGACTATATTCTGACTTTTTTATAGCCAGGCTAAATTCTACCTGGCCCAGACTATATTCTGTCTGTTTTATAGCCAGGCTAAATTCTACCTGGCCCAGACCATATTCTGTCTGTTTTATAGCCAGGCTAAATTCTACCTGGCCCAGACTATATTCTGTCTGTTTTATAGCCAGGCTAAATTCTACCTGGCCCAGACCATATTCTGTCTGTTTTATAGCCAGGCTAAATTCTACCTGGCCCAGACTATATTCTGACTGTTTTATAGCCAGGCTAAATTCTACCTGGCCCAAACTATATTCTGTCTGTTTTATAGCCAGGCTAAATTCTACCTGTCCCAGACTATATTCTGTCTGTTTTATAGCCAGGCTAAATTCTACCTGGCCCAGACTATATTCTGACTGTTTTATAGCCAGGCTAAATTTTACCTGGCCCAGACTATATTCTGACTGTTTTATAGCCAGGCTAAATTCTACCTGGCCCAGACTATATTCTGACTGTTTTATAGCCAGGCTAAATTCTACCTGGCCCAGACTATATTCTGACTGTTTTATAGCCAGGCTAAATTCTACCTGTCCCAGACTATATTCTGACTGTTTTATAGCCAGGCTAAATTCTACCTGGCCCAGACTATATTCTGACTGTTTTATAGCCAGGCTAAATTCTACCTGGCCCAGACTATATTCTGACTGTTTTATAGCCAGGCTAAATTCTACCTGTCCCAGACTATATTCTGTCTGTTTTATAGCCAGGCTAAATTCTACCTGGCCCAGACTATATTCTGACTGTTTTATAGCCAGGCTAAATTTTACCTGGCCCAGACTATATTCTGACTGTTTTATAGCCAGGCTAAATTCTACCTGGCCCAGACTATATTCTGACTGTTTTATAGCCAGGCTAAATTCTACCTGGCCCAGACTATATTCTGTCTGTTTTATAGCCAGGCTAAATTCTACCTGGCCCAGACTATATTCTGACTGTTTTATAGCCAGGCTAAAGTCTACCTGTCCCAGACTATATTCTGACTGTTTTATAGCCAGGCTAAATTCTACCTGGCCCAAACTATATTATTTTTTTCTGTGGTGTTATCTACCATTTCAGAAGACTCTTCCATAGGAAATTCAGTTAAAGCATGAAAGAAAGGACCTTTTTGTCTGCAAGGCATTGTATCACAGGGATGGAGAGAGTCTCGTTTTACATAGATATGAATCACACATTCAAATATATCCTCTTTGTGCCAGGCCTTGTCAAGAGGAAAAGGGGATTCATGGACAGTTATGTCTTCTGCATTTAATCCATTTAACCCAGAGAGGTGCAGGGGACTGCTTGTCGCTCTCCCTCGCCATCTTGGGTTTAATGTGGTTCCTATCTGACCAGTGTGTTTCTATGTGAGGTGTCGGGTTTGCACTAAGCTCGTAACAACATCCCCGTTCTGCTGATAAGAGGTTTGGTACCATGGGAAGTTCATTGTCCATGGCTTGTCTCCTGCTCTCTGCATAAAACAAAACCATTTTTAAATAACATAGAGCATAGTCAACCCCCCCTTTAAGAAAACTGGATGCATATATATATATATATATAATTAAAATTCATACTTAGGAGGTGGACAAAATTGAGAGAGAGGAGAGAGAGAGAGAGAGAGAGAGAGAGACAGAGATACAGAGAGAGAGACCGAGAGAGAGAGAGAGAGAGATACAGAGAGAGAGAGAGACAGAGATACAGAGAGAGAGACAGAGATACAGAGAGAGAGACCGAGAGAGAGAGAGATACAGAGAGAGACAGAGAGAGAGAGAGAGAGAGAGACAGAGAGAGAGAGAGAGACAGAGACAGAGAGAGAGAGAGAGAGAGAGAGAGAGAACGTGAGGTCCCTCACTATGGTCCCTGGCAACTCCCAGCCCTACTGGATACTTTAATATATTATGGTATTAGCATTTTTAAGACAGTGATTCAATTTGAAGTTAGTTATTACTGTAGTATTATCCGTGAATAAGCCTATTCTCTGACAAAGTTGAGTTCAGTTATTACCATTTTAATTACAGGACGCCTCAGTGTTGAGCCTGTCTGGGAAACACAAATGACAGAAAGTCTCAAAAGGTTGTACCTGTTAAATCACATGGTAAACAACAGGAAGTACCTGCTAGTGCTGCTGTCTCACGTCTACTAACAGTTAGTCAGCATATGGCATCATCATGACCCATCGTCTGGCATCTCAGAATAAACCACATCATTCTTCTGAATTATGGATGTCCTAAATATTATTCATCTTTATTTATTCATTTCATTTGTTTTATTTGACCTTTTAGGAAGTATTTTTTTTTTTGGGGGGTGATTCAAATATATGTCTGTGAAAGAGAGCTGGCAACATGTCAGCAAAGGGAAACATTGCATTTGAAGCCTACATAGCCCCCCCCTCCTCCTCTCCCCACAATGCAACACAATAACAGAAGATCATACAGAAACAATAGTCAGAGACAATATGCTACACTGGCCTGTTTCTGCGGGGTCGCGGCCCGTGTACTGGCCTGTTTCTGCGGGGTCGCGGCCCGTGTACTGGCCTGTTTCTGCGGGGTCGCGGCCCGTGCACTGGCCTGTTTCTGCGGGGTCGCGGCCCGTGTACTGGCCTGTTTCTGCGGGGTCGCGGCCCGTGTACTGGCCTGTTTCTGGGGGTCGCGGCCCGTGTACTGGCCTGTTTCTGCGGGGTCGCGGCCCGTGCACTGGCCTGTTTCTGCGGGGTCGCGGCCCGTGTACTGGCCTGTTTCTGCGGGGTCGCGGCCCGTGTACTGGCCTGTTTCTGCGGGGTCGCGGCCCGTGCACTGGCCTGTTTCTGCGGGGTCGCGGCCCGTGCACTGGCCTGTTTCTGCGGGGTCGCGGCCCGTGCACTCACTCACTGGAAATGTGTGTCTGTGTGATTTTAACTGTGAGGTTGGAGGCACTTACCCATAGAGGGATATAGAGCTGGGCAGACATGGCTCTGAGTTTATAGATTGTGGGGGCGGGCTGTGCAGGGGGAAATGTATAGGAGAAGACGGTGTGCGTGTGTGGGGGGGGGTGGATGTCTGTAGGAGTAGGTGTGCGTGTGACCCTTTCCCTGTCTATTTGTGTGTCTGTCTTGTATTTGTGTGTGTGGCCCTGCCCCTTTCTGCCTGTTTGTGTGTGTGTGTGTGTGTGTGTCTGGCTTACAGGAACACACTCCCCTCCCCCGTTTAGCGTGAGAGGACGAGGGAGCTAGAGTGATTGATGGGTGAATTACATGTGTGCTTTCAGACCGACTCTAAACACTGGGGCAGCTCTCTGGCTCCCTGGCCTTTTGTGATTCCCGCTCGGTTTTGGGGGAATGGTCGAGCTGGCGGGAATGTTTTCCAGGCGTTGGGAATTAGAACGGCCCGGGAACATTCGGCACCCACTCCCCTTGTGTAGTGCACTTCTTTTGTCCAGGGGGCCCATAGGCCTCTGGTCTAAAGTAGTGCACTAAATAGGGAATAGTGTGCCATTTGGGACACATTGTTCCATAGGGAGACTCCATGGAGGGATCATAAATCCTTTTTCCTGTTCAACACATGGATCTGACACGTTTCTGTATGTAGACTGAGGGAGAGGGGGAGAGGGTGTGTGTACGAGGGGGAGAGGGTGTGTGTACGAGGGGGAGAGGGTGTGTGTATGAGTGGGTGTGTGACATTGTTTTCATACATCTCAATCTCACTATCCTACTCTCTCTCCCTCTCCATCTCTCTTTCGCTCTCCCTCTCCATCTCTCCCAGTGTCCCTCCATCTCTCTATCTCTCCATCTCTCTTTCGCTCTCCATCTCTCCTAGTGTCCCTCCATCTCTCTCGCTCTCCATCTCTCCCAGTGTCCCTCCATCGCTCTTCCTCTCCATCTCTCCCAGTGTCCCTCCATCTCTCTATCGCTCTCCCTCTCCGTCTCTCCCAGTGTCCCTCTCCCCTTTCCATCTCTCTATCGCTCTCCCTCTATCGCTCTCCCTCTCCATCTCTCCCAGTGTCCCTCTCCATCTCTCTATCGCTCTCCCTCTCCATCTCTCCCAGTGTCCCTCCATCTCTCTACCGCTCTCCCTCTCCATCTCTCCCAGTGTCCCTCTCCATCTCTCTATCGCTCTCCCTCTCCATCTCTCCCAGTGTCCCTCCATCTCTCTACCGCTCTCCCTCTCCATCTCTCCCAGTGTCCCTCCATCTCTCTACCGCTCTCCCTCTCCATCTCTCCCAGTGTCCCTCTCCCCTTTCCATCTCTCTATCGCTCTCCCTCTCCATCTCTCCCAGTGTCCCTCTCCATCTCTCTATCGCTCTCCCTCTCCATCTCTCCCAGTGTCCCTCTCCCCTCTCCATCTCTCTATCGCTCTCCCTCTCCATCTCTCCCAGTGTCCCTCCATCTCTCTACCGCTCTCCCTCTCCATCTCTCCCAGTGTCCCTCTCCATCTCTCTATCGCTCTCCCTCTCCATCTCTCCCAGTGTCCCTCCATCTCTCTACCGCTCTCCCTCTCCATCTCTCCCAGTGTCCCTCCATCTCTCTACCGCTCTCCCTCTCCATCTCTCCCAGTGTCCCTCTCCCCTTTCCATCTCTCTTTCGCTCTCCCTCTCCATCTCTCCCATTGTCCCTCTCCATCTGTCCCAGTGTCCCTCTCCATCCCTCTATCGCTCTCCCTCTCCCCTCTCCATCTCTCTATCGCTCTCCCTCTCCATCTCTCCCAGTGTCCCTCTCCATCTCTCTATCGCTCTCCCTCTCCATCTCTCCCAGTGTCCCTCTCCCCTTTCCATCTCTCTTTCGCTCTCCCTCTCCATCTCTCCCATTGTCCCTCTCCATCTGTCCCAGTGTCCCTCTCCATCCCTCTATCGCTCTCCCTCTCCCCTCTCCATCTCTCTATCGCTCTCCCTCTCCGTCTCTCCCAGTGTCCCTCTCCATCTCTCTATCGCTCTCCCTCTCCATCTCTCCCAGTGTCCCTCTCCATCTCTCTATCCCTCTCCCTCTCCACCTCTCCCAGTGTCCCTCCATCTCTCTATCACTCTCCCTCCATCTCTCCCTCTCTATTTCTCTCCCTCTCCATCTCTCCCATTGTCCCTCTCCATCTCTCTATCGCTCTCCCTCCATCTCTCCCTCTCTATCGCTCTCCCTCTCCATCTCACCCATTGTCCCTCTCCATCTCTATATCGCGCTCTTTCTCAATCTCTCCCATTGTCCCTCTCTATCGCTCTCCCTCCATCTCTCCCTCTCTATCGCTCTCTCTCTCCATCTCTCCCAGTGTCCCTCTCCATCTCTCTATCGCTCTCCCTCTCCACCTCTCCCAGTGTCCCTCTCCATCTCTCTATCACTCTCCCTCTCCATCTCTCTGTGTCCCTCTCCATCTCTCTATCACTCTCCCTCTCCATCTCTCCCATTGTCCCTCTCCATCTCTCTATCGCTCTCCACCTCTCCCAGTGTCCCTCCATCTCTCTATCGCTCTCCCTCTCCATCTCTCCCATTGTCCCTCTCCATCGCTCTCCCTCCATCTCTCCCTCTGTCCCTCCATCTCTCTATCGCTCTCCCTCTCCATCTCTCCCAGTGTCCCTCTCCCCTCTCCATCGCTCTATCACTCTCCCCTCTCCCTTGAAAAAGAGATTTCAAATTTCAATGAGCCCTTCCTGGTTAAATAAAGATTAAATAAACTAACAAAAACATCTCTATCCCTCTCCATCTCTCCCTCTCCATCGCTCTATCCCTCTCCATCTCTCCATCGCTCTATCACTCTCCATCTCTCCCCCTTCCCTCGCTCTATCACTCTCCATCTCTCCCCTTTCCCTCGCTCTATCACTCTCCATCTCTCCCCTTTCCCTCGCTCTATCACTCTCCATCTCTCCCCCTTCCCTCGCTCTATCACTCTCCATCTCTCCCCTTTCCCTCGCTCTATCACTCTCCATCTCTCCCCTTTCCCTCGCTCTATCCCTCTCTATCTCTCCCCTTTCCCTCGCTCTATCACTCTCCATCTCTCCCCTTTCCCTCGCTCTATCACTCTTCATCGCTCTATCACTCTCCATCTCTCCCCTTTCCCTCGCTCTATCACTCTTCATCGCTCTATCACTCTCTCTGTCTTCTCCTCCTGTCTGTCTTGGTCTGGGGAAACAGTTTTCCTCCCCCTTCTCCTACAAAAACCTCTCAGCTCCACCTAGCCTCCCGTAGCCACCTAATCTCACCTAGCATCCCCTAGCGCCACCTAGCCTCCCCAAGCCCCCTAGCCACCTAGCATCCCCTAGCCTCCCCTAGTATCCCTTAGCCTCCCCAAGCCCCCTATCCACCCCAATCCTCCCAAGCCCCCTAGCCTCCCCAAGCCCCCTAGCCTCCCCTAGCTCCCTAGCCCCCTAGCCTCTCCTAGCCCCCTAGCCTCTCCTAGCCCCCTAGCCTCTCCTAGCCCCCTAGCCTCTCCTAGCCCCCTAGCCTCTCCAACCCCCTAGCCTCTCCAACCCCCCTAGCCTCTCCTAGCCCCCTAGCCTCTCCTAGCCCCCTAGCCTCTCCGAGCCCCCTCGCTCTCCAACCCCCCTAGCCTCCAAGCCTCTCCAAGCCCCCTAGTCTCTCCTAGCCCCCTAGCCTCTCCTAGCCCCCTAGCCTCTCCTAGCCCCCTAGCCTCTCCAAGCCCCCTAGCCTCTCCTAGCCCCCTAGCCTCTCCTAGCCCCCTAGCCTCTCCTAGCCCCCTAGTCTCTCCTAGCCCCCTAGCGCCACCTAGCCTCCCCAAGCCCCCTAGCCACCTAGCCTCCCCTAGCATCCCTTAGCCTCCCCAAGCCCCCTATCCACCCCAATCCTCTGCAAGCCCCTTAGCCTCCCCAAGCCCCCTACCCACCTTGCATCCCCTAGCCTCCCCTAGCATCCCTTAGCCTCCCCAAGCCCCCTATCCACCCCAATCCTCTCCAAGCCCCCTAGCCTCTCCTAGCCCCCTAGCCTCTCCTAGCCCCCTAGCCTCTCCAAGCCCCCTAGCCTCCCCTAGCCACCTAACCTCCCCTAGCATCCCCTAGTGCCACCTAGCCTCCCCAAGCATCCCCTAGCCTCCCCTAGCATCCCTTAGCCTCCCCTAGCATCCCTTAGCCTCCCCAAGCCCCTTATCCACCCCAATCCTCCCCAAGCCCCCTAGCCTCCCCAAGCCCCCTAGCCTCCCCTAGCTCCCTAGCCTCTCCTAGCCCCCTAGTCTCTCCTAGCCCCCTAGCGCCACCTAGCCTCCCCAAGCCCCCTAGCCACCTAGCCTCCCCTAGCATCCCCTAGCCACCCCTAGCATCCCTTAGCCTCCCCAAGCCCCCTATCCACCCCAATCCTCTCCAAGCCCCCGAGCCTCTCCTAGCCCCCTAGCCTCCTCTAGCCCCCTAGCCTCTCCTAGCCCCCTAGCCTCTCCAAGCCCCCTAGCCACCTAACCTCCCCTAGCCCCCTAGGCTCCCCTAGCCACCTAGCCCCCCATAGCCACCTAGCCCCCCAGCCACCTAGCCCCCCCAATCCACCTAGCCTCCCGTAGCCACCTAGCCTCTCGTAGCCACTTAGCCTCCCGTAGCCACCTAGACCCCCCGTAGCCACCTAGATGAGCTGGAGGAGGTTGAGGGAAGCTGTAGAAGGGTGAGGAGGGTTTGAGGAGGACTCTATAGAAGGGTGAGGAGGGCTGGAGGAGGTTGAGGAGGATTGGAGGAGGTTGAAGAGGATTGGAGGAGGTTGAGGGGGGCTGGATATATACACTACATGACCAAAAGTATGTGGACACCTGCTCGTCAAACACCTCATTCAAAAATGATAAGCATTAATATGGAGTTGGTCCCCCCTTTGCTGTAATATCAGCCTCCACTCTTCTGGGAAGGCTTTCCACTAGATGCTGGAACATTGCTGTGGGGACTTGCTTCCATTTCCAGCCACGAGCATTAGTGAGGTCGGGCACCGATGTTGTGCCATTAGGTCTGGCTCGCAGTCAACGTTCCAATTCATCCCAAAGGTGTTCAGTGGGGTTGAGGTCAGTGTAGGTAGTCTAGTGGTTAGAGCAGGTAGCCTAGTGGTTAGAGGCAGGCAGCCTAGTGGTTAGAGCAGGTATCCTAGTGGTTAGAGACAGGTAGCCTAGTGTTTAGAGCAGGTAGCCTAGTGGTTAGAGCAGGTAGCCTAGTGGTTAGAGCAGGTAGCCTAGTGGTTAGAGCAGGTAGCCTAGTGGTTAGAGCAGGTAGCCTAGTGGTTAGAGCAGGTAGCCTAGTGGTTAGAGCAGGTAGCCTAGTGGTTAGAGCAGGTAGCCTAGTGGTTAGAGCAGGTAGCCTAGTGGTTAGAGCAGGTAGCCTAGTGGTTAGAGCAGGTAGCCTAGTGGTTAGAGCACGTAGCCTAGTGGTTAGTGTTGGACTAGTAACCGAAAGGTTGCTAGATTGAATCCCAGAGCTGACGAGGTAAAAATCTGTCATTCTGCCCCTGAACAAAACAGTTAACCAACTGTTCCCCGGTAGGCCGTCATTATAAATAAGAATTTATGTTTTAACTGACATGCCTAGTTAAATAAAGGTTAAACAAATAAAATGGTCATGCTGAAACAGGAAAGGGCCTTCACCAAACTGTTGCCTCAAAGTTGGAAGCCCAGAATCATCTAGAATATTCATTGCATGCTGTAGCGTTAAGATTTCCCTTCACTGGAACTAAAGGTCCTTAGCCCCAAAATGGAAAAACAGCCCCAGACCATTATTCATCATCCTCCGCCAAACTTTACAGTTGGCACTATGCATTGGCGGAGGTAGCGTTCTCCTGGCATCTGCCAAACCAAGATTCGTCTGTTGGCCTGCCAGATGGTGAAGCGTGATTCATCACTCCAGAGACCACGTTTCCACTGATCCAGAGTCCAATGGCGGCGAGCTTTCATTTAAATGATGTGGAAACAACATTGATTCAACCAGTGGGAGAGAGGGGGAGAAAGGGGGAGAGAGGGGGAGAGAGAGGGGAAACAGAGAGGGCGAGAAAGGGGGAGAGAGGGGAGAGAGTGGGAGGGGGAGAGAGTGGGAGGGGGAGAGAGGGGGAGAAAGAGGAGGGGAAACAGAGAGGGGGAGAAAGAGGAGGGGAAACAGAGAGGGGGAGAAAGAGGAGGGGAAACAGAGAGGGGGAGAAAGAGGAGGGGAAACAGAGAGGGGGAGAAAGAGGAGGGGAAACAGAGAGGGGGAGAAAGAGGAGGGGAAACAGAGAAGGGGAGAGAGGGGGAGAGAGGGGGAGAAAGAGGAGGGGAAACAGAGGGGGGAGAGAGGGGGAGAAAGAGGAGGGGAAACAGAGAGGGGGAGAGAGGGGGAGAGAGGGGGAGGAAGAGGAGGGGAAATGCTTTGGCCTTTATTTCATAGACAACCTGTCCCCAACAGAAGGGTTCAATAGGACTGGGCTCTATAGGTTAAGTCTATAAATTAATATTCATGGTATATTCATATTAACCTCTCATTGGAAGTGTGATACTGTTACCACTGCTTTACGCATATGGAATGTAAATTAGAACTTTTAACCATCCAATGAAAAGCTTCAGGTCATGATTATTCATAGATACCTGTGAGTGGCTGGGGGCTCTAGAGCTTGAATAGAAGAGAGAGGAGAGAGAGGTGCATTACAATATGAGGGAGGAGGGACTCTGTTGGTCTCTAGGGAGAGAGAGTGGTGAATGTATTGAGACAGATGAGGGAAATGGAGAGTGAGAGAGAGAGACAGAGAAACACTCAGAGAGACAGAGACTCCTCCCTCTTGATGAGTGGCTTCTTGCTGCTGTGTAGTGCCACTGTAAACAGCATGTGAGAGTGGGTGAGAGCTAAACTAAGCCTGTCTGGTTTGAACACTACTGTTTATATGAAAACATTCCACTGGCCTCTCCAATTGTCCCTGAGTGTGTGTGTGTGTGTGTGTGTGTGTGTGTGTGTGTGTGTGTGTGTGTGTGTGTCCGTGTGTGTGTCCGTGTGTGTGTCCGTGTGTGTGTCCGTGTGTGTGTGTCCGTGTGTGTGTGTCCATGTGTGTGTGACAATGCAATACCAACAGAGCCATTTGTACTGCCCAACGTCCAATCTGTTGTCGAGGATGCCAGAAGTATCATCATGGCATGTTAGAAAACTCAATTACATTTAAAGGCTTTATTGGCACGGGACACATGTGTCAACATTGCCAAAGAAAGTGAAGTAGATAATAAACAAAAGTGAAATTAACAGTAAACAACACACACAGAGAGACAGGCAACGAGAGGCAGATAAACTGGTTATGTCAACTTTTTAACTTTGACTAAGCTTAGTGTTTTGGTGACTGAAGAGGTAACAGGGCTTGAACCAGCAAACCAACATTTACATAGCAAATGCACTCTCTCCAGTGGGGAAACATATGTTAACATTGCCAAAGCAAACGGAATAGACAATTCTGTGTCTCGCTCTCTCGCAATTACATTTAAGGGCTTTATTGGCATGGGAAACATATGTTAACATTGCCAAAGCAAACGGAATAGACAATTCTCTGTCTCACTCTCTCTCTCAATTCAATTTGAATTTAAGGGCTTTATTGGCATGGGAAGCATATGTTTACATTGCCAAAGCAAGTGAAATAGATAATAAACAAAAGTGAAATAAATAATACAAAATTAACAGTACACTCACAAAAGTTACAAAATAATAAAGACATTTCAATGTGCAAATTGTTCATGTACAAAAGAGAAAATTTAAAAAATATACATAAATATGGTGTTTGTTCTTCACTGGTTGCCCTTTTCTTGTGGCTGTGATGGCACACTGTGATATTTCACCCAGTAGATTGGATTTGTTTAAAAAATCTTTGTGGGTCTGTGTAATCTGAGGGAAATATGTGTCTCGAATATGGTCATACATTTGGCAGGAGGTTAGGATTTGCAGCTCAGTTTCCTCACTTTGTGGGTAGTGTGCACAAGGGCAGACCTGGCACTCAAGAGAAGACCGGCGAAGGTGGCCTTTCTCAATAGCAAGGCTATGCTCACTGAGTCTGTACATAGTCAAAGCTTTCCTTAATTTTGGGTCAATCACAGTGGTCAGGTATTCTGCCGCTGTGTCCTCTCTGTTTAGGGCCAAATAGCATTCTAGTTTGCTCTGTTTTTTTGTTGTTAATTACTTGACACATTGGAAAGAATTATCTTATTAGTTTTCTGATGATTTGGTTGGGTCTGATTGTGTTGCTGTCCTCGGGCTCTATGGGGTCTGTTCGTGTTTGTGAACAGAGCCCCAGGACCAGCTTGCTTAGGGGACTCTTTTCCGGGTTCATCTCTCTGTAGGTGATGGCTTTGTTCTGGAAGGTTTGGGAATCGCTTCCTTTTAGGTGGTTGTAGAATTAGTTAGTATTATAGTTGAAATGTTTGTTCTGGAAGATTTGGGAATCGCTTCCTTTTAGGTGGTTGTAGAATTAGTTAGTATTATAGTTGAAATGTTTGTTCTGGAAGATTTGGGAATCGCTTCCTTTTAGGTGGTTGTAGAATTAGTTAGTATTATAGTTGAAATGTTTGTTCTGGAAGATTTGGGAATCGCTTCCTTTTAGGTGGTTGTAGAATTAGTTAGTATTATAGTTGAAATGTTTGTTCTGGAAGATTTGGGAATCGCTTCCTTTTAGGTGGTTGTAGAATTAGTTAGTATTATAGTTGAAATGTTTGTTCTGGAAGATTTGGGAATCGCTTCCTTTTAGGTGGTTGTAGAATTAGTTAGTATTATAGTTGAAATGTTTGTTCTGGAAGATTTGGGAATCGCTTCCTTTTAGGTGGTTGTAGAATTAGTTAGTATTATAGTTGAAATGTTTGTTCTGGAAGATTAGGGAATCGCTTCCTTTTAGGTGGTTGTAGAATTAGTTAGTATTATAGTTGAAATGTTTGTTCTGGAAGGTTTGTGAATCGCTTCCTTTTAGGTGGTTGTAGAATTAGTTAGTATTATAGTTGAAATGTTTGTTCTGGAAGGTTTGGGAATCACTTCCTTTTAGGTGGTTGTAGAATTAGTTAGTATTATTAGTATTATAGTTGAAATGTTTGACGTGTCTCAACAGGAACAGGAAGTGCCCTCTCTCTCTGAGAAGAAAGGAGGGGTTTCTGTAACATGGAAAACTTACATTAAAACAACAGAACAACCATTCAAACCCTAATGGACACAGATAGGCACATGGTTTAGAGCAAAATGTTCTGATGTTCGAGATTTGTTTTTCTTTTTTTTTTTTTTCTATTTTACCTTTATTTAACCAGGCAAGTCAGTTAAGAACAAATTCTTATTTTCATTGACGGCTTAGGAACAGTGGGTTAACTGCCTGTTCAGGGGCAGAACGACAGTACCTTGTCGGCTCAGGGGTTTGAACTTGCAACCTTCCGGTTACTAGACCAACACTCTAACCACTAGGCTACCCTGCCGTCCCAGATCTGTGTGTGTCTGCGTGTGTGTGTTTGGATTATAGGACACTTTTCATCCCACATCTTTAAAGGCATACCGTGACACACACACACACACACACTCTCAAGTGGAGTGTGGTGTGGTGTGGTGTGCTCCTCTGTAGCTGGGCCTAGCTGTACATCCTTATGTAATGGTGTAGAGAGACCTGAGGGAAGGAACACACACTCTCCTTGGTAGGAGTGGGACAGAAATATCCAGGGAATATGACAGGGCACAGAGACAGAGGGAGAGAAAGATGTCGGTAGGGGAAGAGAGAGATGTGATGGGGAAAGGGAGGAGCTTGGTATAGAAGGGGAGGAGCTTGGCATAGAAGGGGAGGAGCTTGGTATAGAAGGGGAGGGGCTTGGTATAGAAGGGGAGGAGCTTGGTATAGAAGGGGAGGAGGTAGGTCTTTTTATTTAACCTTTAAATTTACATTTACATTTACATTTAAGTCATTTAGCAGACGCTCTTATCCAGAGCGACTTACAAATTGGTGAATTCACCTTCTGACATCCAGTGGAACAGATGAATTTAAATCTTTTTTAATTAACCTAATTTTAACAGGGAAGGCATATTGAGACCTATTCAGGAATCAGTCAAGTAAAATCAATTCATTGGGCCCTAATCTATGGATTTCACATTACTGGGAATGCCGACATGCATATGTTGGTCACAGATACCTTTAAAGAATAAAGGTAAGGGGGGCCTCCCGAGTAGCACCGCGGTCTAAGGCATCGCAGTGATGCCACTACAGCCTCGGGTTTGATCACAGGCAACCGTGACCGGGAGACCCATGGGGGCAGCGCACAATTGGCCCAGCGTCGTCCGGGTTAGGGGAGGGTTCGACCGAAGTTGCAGCGATGAGACAATATCGAAAAGGGCCTCGCTATTGTTATTTTACTACTGCTCTTTCATTATTTGTTACTTTT
This sequence comes from Oncorhynchus masou masou, assembly GCF_036934945.1. Taxonomy (NCBI): domain Eukaryota; kingdom Metazoa; phylum Chordata; class Actinopteri; order Salmoniformes; family Salmonidae; genus Oncorhynchus; species Oncorhynchus masou. The sequence goes on from NW_027001737.1 coordinate 126,698, forward strand.
ATTTATTTATTTTTTGTAGGTGTTTTTCTTAAAACTGCATTGTTGGTTAAAGGCTTGTCAGTAAGTCACCTGTTGTGTTCGGCTGTGACACATAAACATGGGATGTGATGTCCGCCTGTAGATATACTGTTGGCCATTAGAAAGGTAAACATTTATTGGGCAAATAGTTGTTTCTAACCACTGAACCTGATCAGGTAAAACAATCTGGGCCCTGTATTTAATTACAGGTGTTTTAATAAGAGGTTGACCGATTAATCGGAATGGCCGATTAGTTAGGGCCGATTTCAAGTTTTCAAAACAATCGGAAATCTGTATTTTTGGACACCGATTTGGCCTATATATATTTTTTTTTACACCTTTATTTAACTAGGCAGGTCAGTTAAGAACAAATTCTTATTTACAATGACGGCCTAGGAACAGTGGGTTAACTGCCTGTTCAGGGGCAGAACAACAGATTTTTACCTTGTCTGCTCTGGGATTCAATCTTGCAACCTTACGGGTAACTAGTCCAACGCTCTAACCACCTGCCTCACGAGGAGCCTGACTGTTACGCGAATGCAGTAAGCCAAGGTAAGTTGCTAGCTAGCATTAAACTTATCTTTTAAAAAACAATCAATCATAATCACTAGTTAACTACACATGGTTGATGATATTACTAGTTTATCTAGCCTGTCCTGCGTTGCATATAATCGATGCAGTGCGCATTCGCGAAAAAGGACTGTCGTTGCTCCAATGTGTACCTAACCATAAACATCAATGACTTTCTTAAAATCAATGCACAAAAGTATATATTTTTAAACCTG